>NC_064644.1:525340141-525600141 GCF_023864345.2 Schistocerca serialis cubense
GCCGACTTCTGCTCGGTACAACTGTCCACTCGCTACTACTGTCGACTGACTACTACTTCTGCCGACTCGCTACACACAACAACTGACTACTCGCGCGGTCAAGCGCAGACTAGCAACGATAAATAACTCTCTGGTCAGAGATTCTGTCATGCCTCGCCATCGCTGGTAATGAATACATACGTGTTTCAGTGTGATGCCCTTAGGTTAGTTAGGTTTAAGTAGTTCTAAGTTGTAGGAGACTGATGACCTCTGATGTTAAGTCCCATAGTGCTCAGAGCCATTTCAACAGTGGCTGCACCACTCTTTAGCTGACCTCTCCTTACCACTGTGTACGAAGTCACAGTTCCAGCCGTGACGAGAATTAACACCCGATTTATTCACACAGAACGATGCCAGGAGCAAGAGCGCAGTCCGTCTCCAAAACGTTGGAAGAAGGGGATCTCTCTCCAGCTCATCGCCATGCTTGTCAGCGGTGCTCATCTGAGATCGTGCAGAGCCGTGAATCATCGCTGAATATAACGCGACGCCGTTCGTCAGCATTCCGTGCTTCCCGGTCAGGGCACTACTTCAAACACAACCCGCTTCTGTTGCTGTGTTAACTGTAGCCTACGCATGTGTCGTTAATTGTCTAGTTCCGGCTGCTGCTAGTCTCCGACAATCGGTATGGGATAATACAGAATGTTATAGGGATGTGAAGCGGTTATGACGTTCTTGGTGCACAGTACAGCGATCTTTCCTTGTGATGGTCAGACGTGGCCGAGTAGAACCTTGGCGACGTTCCATATGGCCAGACGAAATAGGTGTCCACATACCTCCAGAAGCACGTTGGTTGCAAAGCCGAAGATCTCAAAGCCATACCCTCCATTGGAAGAATTTTAAGGAGTTTTAACATTAAGAGTGCGTTCCGTTCACCTTCCAAGATTAGGACACTAGTCGGCTCTGTGAAAGATGATTTGGGGCTTAGGAAGCATGTTTGTACAACATTCTGTGTCAGCGTGGGAAGGCTTACATCGGCCGCTCACCTCGTACAGTTAATGACCGGTGCGTGGAACATCGCCGTCACACGAGGCTACAACAGCTGGAAAAATCGGCGGTAGCAGAACATTGCTTAAACGAGGGAGACGGTATGAAATTTGACGAAACTATGATACTTGCGAACGCTTCCGGTTTTTCGAACAGTGTCTGTAAAGAGGCAATTGAAATTACGTTGGCGGATAATTTAATTTAATAGAGACAATGGTGAACCGTGAATTTACTTTCAAAATATTTTCTTAAAGAATTTACTTTATTTACTAGCGATTCATCAAGAACATTAACACATTTAATCACACTGGGTGAGCGTGGAAGTAGTTGCCAGGGAGTAACTGATGAAAATGAAATTACCTTGAACAAATGGGAATTTTATTCATAAAAGCCTTTTCAAAACAGATTTAAAATTTATAAGCAGAAAAGCAACCTCGAAATATCAAGTTACAATTTTCCTTAGAGGCAGAAAGCGGCGGGGTCAGGGATTTTCTCTGCCTCGTGATGACTGAGTGTTGTGTGATGTCCTTAGGTTAGTTAGGTTTAAGTAGTTCTAAGTTCTAGGGGACTGATGACCTCAGATGTTTAGTGCTCAAAGCCATTTCAACCATTTGAACCACGACCGCTCACAACAACCGGTGCAATCTGCAACACACCAGATTACTTTAAACTAAAAATTTTAACAACTCACAGAAACACATGCACCCCTTACGAGGGGTGGAAATGGTACACACTAAGAAATTATTTGCCACCGAAAGTGCAATTTCTTTTTAAAAGGACTCTTACGGTGGAAGGGTGGCAACTTTACAAAAATGACTATTTAAATGAAACCCATGAAATTCAGACTAACATAAAATGTACAACATGCTCTACATTACACATATACCGCCTCGCATGATAATAGGCAAGACAAAAACATATTTCAGGAATTCGGCCTTTACATCTTAATTCTATAAATTCGTTAACATCGAATCCGACAAATATGACAGAGGCAGCTTTTAACGTACGGGAGATTGACAGGGGGATTACTGAACAACCCGAACCGCAGATTGCTCTAACATTCCCCAACTCCACAAGGGAAAAACGGACCACCCAATTCACAAATAACCACCTTCCCGCGGGTGGACAAACGGAGAAGAATGGTGGGACGACCCCAAAACAAAGCTGCTGGTGACCTCACCAAGAAAACAAGTGGAATTTAACAAGTAAATGAAACAACATATCTTCAATCACTTAACTTCTAATAAACTGCAATTTCTGACGAAGACCTGGCGGAGCACCCCCAACGCTCTCTCGAAGCGTCCGCTGGCAGCCGCTTCAACGGACGCAGGAAGGCGCGCCGATCTCCCGTCTCACGGCGTCGCAGCTCGCCCCGGCCAGCCCGATGTCGTGGTTTCACTCCTGTTGCTCTCGTGTCAGCCGCGAAGCCACCACCCCTTTCTATACGCCGCGGCCCACTGGACTCATGTGGGGATCTCACATGCACCGACGCTGAAGGCGGACAAGTCATCTCGTGTCAGTGCGCGACCGACCAACCGACCGATCCAGCCGCCAATGACCGTTGCCCGAGCAACTCGAGCAGACTGGCGGCCTAACGCGCAGACTCAGATGCAGGAACTCAGCCCCGACCGGGCGACCACTCGATGAGTTCTCTTACTGGCGGAGTGGCAAGACTCATTTTCTGGCTTGAAGTTCGATACAAACAACAGACATACCCTTAAATGCACGTGAACAGGCAACCTTTCTGTTGTGTCACCGCCAGACACCACACTTGCTAGGTGGTAGTCTTTAAATCGGCCGCGGTCCATTAGTATACGTCGGACCCGCGTGATTGCAGACCGAGCGCCACCACACGGCAGGTCTAGAGAGACGTCCAAGCACTCGCCCCAGTTGTACAGCAGACTTTGCCAGAGATGGATCACTGACAAACACGCTCTCATTTGCCGAGACGATAGTTAGCATAGCCTTCAGCCTCGTCATTTGCTACGACCTAGCAAGGCGCCATTACCAGTTTATATTGAGATTGTAGTTATGTATCATCAAGAGCGATGTTCTCCAATTATGGATTAAAGTTAAGTATTCAAGCAACTACGTTCTTTTCTTACTAGACTCAACTACTTTACCTTGTTCCAGACCTCACGCCAGTCTGCGTGAGGATAAACGCGTGCATTTCGGCCTCCTCTAGCAACACGGTGTTGGCTCTTCTGCCAACACATCACTTTCCGCTTTCCCACCGGAGGGAGACACCAAAGCTGCGACTGCCACAGCGGCGCCACCGCCAGAAACGGAGGGCGACTGCTTCACACAACGCGCTGCGGCGCGCTCTTCAAAACAGCAGCCTTTTTTTACCACGTCTCAAATGGGTTTCCTCTTAGCAGTACGCGGAATCCTGTACTAACGTTCCTTAGTGCGGCCAGTCCGAGTGCTAGAAAATCGTCTCTGGGTGCGACATATCGTTGCCGCCGGTGTTCTTCTAAGGGCGGCGCCACCTGCCCAGTCTTGGAGGGCAGCAACCGTCTACGGTACGGTGGCCTATATAGGACGTCCATTTGCAGCTTAGCGTCCCTCAGGAGGGCACCGCATCTACCCCTCGGATTCCTTACCGATTATCTGCACGCAGCAGCTGAAATCCCACTCTTGAGAGAGCGTTTGCAAGATCTGGCATGGGCTTCTACGAAAGCTCTTCCAGATCAGGAAACGTCCTTATCCACTCCCTAGGTCGGTATGACATGTCCCGCGATAAGCACAAGCGGCCAATTACGATCTCCTCCCTCCCCAATAATATCAATCATCTCGCCAACCTCAGGCAAGTACCAGACACACACACAGAACATTCATCACATCACGCATACACCAAAAAATTACACGAATAACCACACACACAAGTACACAGTGGAGTAAAAGCCGTAAGGCTACAAACTCCCCCACACACTTCTTCAAAGAGGGGAAAGTGTTGGACGAGTGTCAGAGCAGCCTGGCGTCAGTTCTCAGCGGGTCTCATCAGCAGAAGCAGCGTTCTCCTGAAGATGGCCAACAGATGTATTGTCGAAATATTGAATCGAGTTGGTTTTAGGATCCGACAGCAAAGCTGAAGAGATTTTCAAGACTTATTACGCCGGGAAAGCTTACGAAATTACGGCGCCGATGGTTTTGTCGTACTGGAGAGGTGTTGGAGTGACCCTTTGTCGTTTTAGTCACGCACATCTTAATATTGCACTCACACGCCATCACGACACAGAAGCATGGAAAGCAAGAGGGTTGTAAAAGCGTCGAGTCGTTTTGAACAGTCCCTAGTTTCCTAACGTGTACACGAGAGTAAAAATTGCGATTTCAATGCTTTCTAAAAGACTGAGATCACGTTCAGCTGGTACGCAACCCCACAATGTCCTTAGGGAAGGGCTGAAACGTCCGAGAGTGCCAGCAATGTCAAGTGTTGTCAAGAACATCATTCTGTTTAGAAAAGCGGTGTGTCTGAAACATTTTTCTCAACCATCTACAAAAAAAAAATAAAAAAAAAACCGGCGTGATTTGCACGCTGGATGTCGCGGTATGGCATTCCGCTACATAAACGCCAAAAGAAGGGGTGAAATTTGGGTAACAGGCTGCTACAATCTTCTCATCTTGTGACATCTCGACGGTGGCGTTGATCAGAATTGTGGTGAAATTGGCAGGCCGAAGTGGCCGTGCGGTTCTAGGCGCTACAGTCTGGAGCCGAGCGACCGCTACGGTCGCAGGTTCGAATCCTGCCTCGGTCATGGATGTGTGTGATGTCCTTAGGTTAGTTAGGTTTAATTAGTTCTAAGTTCTAGGCGACTGATGACCTCAGAAGTTAAGTCGCATAGTGCTCAGAGCCATTTGTGGTGAAATTTTGTGCTAACGCAGCAGCGTTAACCCGCCTTGAAGCTCACATGAACTTCTGCGCTGTGACCGTTTATCGCATGAGTCGACAGCTTGCTGTTTGGAAGGTCGCCGAACGCGTGTGTTACGTCACAGGGCGCCACGGTTTTGCACCGTTACAAAGGAAGGTCGTAGGCACTTTTGAGCCAAATGTCAAACTTATGCGTCAGAATGGGAGACAGTTACGAGGTTTCGGAAAAGTGATCGTTTAATTCTGTTGCGCACCGTATGTATTTTTGGTAGCCTGTCCTAGCTACCTGAGGGATGAAGTAGGGAACGCAGCAGAGGATCAAGTAGGTAAAAAGACAAGGGCAAGTACAAATCCTTGGGTAACAGAAGAAATATTGAATTTAATTGATTAAAGGAGAAAATATAAAAATGCAGTAAATGAAGCAGGCAAAAAGGAATACAAACGTCTCAAAAATGAGATCAATAGGAAGTGCAAAATGGCTAAGCAGGGATGGCTAGAGGAACAATGTAAGAATGTAGAGGCTTATCTCACTAGGCGTAGGATAGATACTGCCTATAGGAAAATTAAAGAGACCTTTGGATAAGGGTCTATACAAGGGTGATGTTCTTCAGGACAATATTATGGAAATGGAAGAGGATGTAGATGAAGATGAAATGGGAGATACGACACTGCGGGAAGAGTTTGGCAGAGCAAGATGTATGAGACAGGCGAAATACCCTCAGACTTCGAGAAGAATATAATAATTCCAGTCCCAAAGAAATCAGGTGTTGACAGATGTGAAGTTTACCGAACTATCAGTTTAATAAGTCACAGCTGCAAAATACTAACACGTATTCTTTACAGACGAATGGAAAAACTGGTAGAAGCCGACCTCTGGGAAGATCAGTTTGGATTCCGTAGAAATATTGGAACAAGTGAGGCAATACTGACCTTACGACTTATCTTAGAAGAAAGATTAAGCAAAGGCAAACCTACGGTTCTAGCATTTGTAGACTTAAAGAAAGCTTTTGACAATGTTGACTGGAATACTCTCTTTCAAATTCTAAAGGTGGCAGGGGTAAAATACAGGGAACGAAAGGCTATTTACAATTTGTACAGAAACCAGATGGCAGTCATAAGAGCCGACGGGCACGAAAGGGAAGCAGTGGTTGGGAAGGGAGTGAGACAGAGTTGTAGCCTCTCCCCAATGTTATTCAATCTGTATATTGAGAAAGCAGTAAAGGTAACAAAAGAAAAATTTGGAGTAGGTATTAAAATCTATGGAAAAGATATAAAAACTTTAAGGTTCGCCGATGACATTGTAATTCTGTCAGAGAAAGCAAACGACTTGGAAGAGCAGTTGAACGGAATGGACAGTGTCTTGAAAGGAGGATATAAGATGAACATCAACAAAAGCAAAACGAGGATAATGGAATGTAGTCGAATTAAGTCGGAGGATACAGAGGGAATTAAATTAGGAAATGAGATACTTAAAGTAGTAAAGGAGTTTTGCTATTTGGGGAGCAAAATAACTAATGATGGTCGAAGTAGAGAGGATATAAAATGTAGACTGGCAATGGAAAGGAAAGCGTTTCTGAAGAAGAGAAATTTGTTAACATCGAGTATAGATTTAATTGTCAGGAAGTTGTTTCTGAAAGTATTTGTATGGAGTGTAGTCATGTATGGAAGTGAAACATGGACGATAAATAGTTCGGACAAGAAGAGAATAGAAGCTTTTGAAATGTGGTGCTACAGCATAATGTTGAAGATTAGATGGGCAGATCACATAACTAATGAGGAGGTACTGAATAGGATTGGGGAGGAGTTTGTGGGACAACTTGACTAGAAGAAGGGATTGGTTGGTAGGACATGTTCTGAGGCATCAAGGGATCACAAATTTAGCATTGGAGGGCAGCGTGGAAGGTAAACATTGTAGAGGTAGACCAAGAGATGAATACACTAAGCAGATTCAGAAGGATGTAGGTTGCAGTAAGTGCTGGGAGATGAAGAAGCTTGCACAGGATACAGTAGCATGGAGAGCTGCATCAAACCAGTCTCAGGACTGAATACCACAACAACAACAACGTCTTAACTACTTCCAGTAGTCACCTACCTTTAACAGATACACGTAAGACACAAATCTCACACAAGAGTAGGAAGAGGCCACCGGAATGAGCACCCCCTCTCTCTTCTCCCCACTGGGGTTACCAGAATTCCGTACGATCCTTTCTTCTTTATCGCCGAAATCATGATACCTCATCTGAATTGTGACTCTTCTCACTTAGAGCAACGACCGACCATTTGTGTATAAAACTATTGTATACGCAATGTTCACCCAGCGTAACCAGGATATTCAGTAGTGCATAGTTACGTTGAACTTTTTACAGTTTGCCGTGCGGTATAGGGGCGCCTTTTCACGGTTCGCGCGGCTCCCCCCGTCGGAGGTTCGAGTCCTCCCGCGGGCATGGGTGCGTGTGTTGTCCTTAGCGTAAGTTAGTCACAGTCAGATTAAGTAGTGCGTAAGTGTTGTGTCTAGACAAGACAGCCTAGACACAATGAGAGGAAGCCGAAAGGCACGCGCTAAGCTAAAGTTGGATGGCGTGAGGTCTGAAACAGGATACGTAATGAATGCTATAAAGAAAAGTACGTAGCTTCTGGAATACTTAACTTTAATCCATCCTTTTGGTACATCTGGAGATTGTGGCGATACAAGTGAGACTCTTTAGATACATGCAATGTTACTAATGGCGCCTTGCTAGGTCGTAGCCATTGACTTAGCTGAAGGCTATTCTAACTATCTGCTCTGCAAATGAGCGAGGCTTCGTCAGTGTGCATCGCTAGCTACATCGTCCTTACAACTGGGGCGAGTGCTAGTCCGTATCTCGAGACCTGCCTTGTGGTGGCACTCGGTCTGCGATCACACAGTGGCGACACGCGGGTCCGACATGTACTAATGGACCGCGGCCGATTTAAAACTACCACCTAGCAAGTGTGGTGTCTGGCGGTGACACCACAGTAAGCCTAGGGACCGATGACCTTAGCAGTTTGGTCCCATAGGATCTTACCACAAATTTCCAAAATTTTACAGTTTCTGCATCATAATGCACTATCAAGTTCTAAATTTGTAAACAATAATACGAAAATTGCGGCTATAGTTAAGGACGTAAGTTTAAAGCGTAATTCAGTACGAGAAATGTGTTTTAAATATTGTAAATTGTGTTTTCAATAAAGAAAAGATTTCAGAAATTATGTTTTATTGTATCTATATTGTACTGTAATTAATTGTAAAAAGAATTAATGAAATTGTAATCCCGGGATACAACAGGACATCTCGAAATAGGTCCTTCTCCTCTTATAGGTAATGAAATGTGTCGTGCTATTAATAGTGAGCCGGCCGGTGTGGCCGTGCGGTTCAAGGCGCTTCAGCCTGGAACCGCGTGACCGCTACGGTCGCGGGTTCGAATCCTGCCTCGGGCATAGATGTGTGTGATGTCCTTAGGTTAGTTAGGTTTAATTAGTTCTAAGTTCTAGGGGACTGGTGACCACAGCAGTTGAGTCCCTTAGCGCTCAGAGCCATTTGAACCATTTTGACATGCAAGCTCCACCTCGAGCTAATTACCCTCATACCTCATCAGTTTCATAAGGCTGGCATTTCCCCTTAAACAGCAAGTGCACGATGTACCGCGTGTTTAGAATGCCTGACTGGTAGCTGTTTATCTGGAACTGAGCAGGAAAAACAGAGGGATTGCCGCAACGGCTGCTGATACGATCGCGTTGCCGCTAGCACTTCGTGGAAAGGACAACAGGTCGTCGCAGCCGATAGACGGGGATCTACTAGGCCAGGGCCTTCACATAGAGAGCACGGCAGACAACGTCGTGGTAGCTTAACCGCCTGACCGCTGCTGCCATGAAGTGCTACGTGCTACTTGGTACGTTACGTCACTCCACAATAGCAGCTTCGGTACAGGTTCTTTGGTTACCCTGTACTCGCTGCTTCACAATGTCGCTACAATTTGTTAACCCAACACGCGTGTCTTGTTTACATTAGTTACATTAATGTGTACAATGATACTTTCTCAGATATAGCTAATAAACGCAAAAGCGTTGAAGTCAAATCCGACAAGTCTTCACAAAACATTCAAAAGCCTAATCATTATCACAGATCTCTCTGTATCCTTTTTACAGCATGGTTCGGCTCTCTAGCGAGTAGCTTCTGTTGATAGCCGATTTTGGAATTGTAGACCATTATTCTATTTCCTAGCTCGTCCATCGTATGTGATGCTCCGTATAACAAAGTATCACGCTTGCACGGGATATTTTCACCACCACTTACGACAAGCGAAATGTGGCAACCATGTTAATGTACAAGAGAAAGTACCATGAGTTACAGTTTCACCTCCAGTTCAAGGCAAGCGCAGATAACGGGCTCTTGGTTATCACACTTCCTGCCAATTTTATTTAAGCCCCTCACTGCAAATATTAACGACAGCTATAGCATGATTACATTGCTATTCATACTTCCGTGCTTGGCAGCCGGTTCATGAAACCACTTTCATCCTGTTTCTCTACTACTCTACCCTCGCACAGAGTGCTCCAGAGACGAACACCTAAATCGTTACGTGTCAGCATTGATTTCTCTTATTGTATTACGATAGTCATATCTCCCTGTGTAGGTGGGAGTCAACACTTTTGCATTCATAGGAGAAATTTTGTGATTGAAATTTCGTGAAAAACACCTTCGTTTTAATGCCTGCCGCCCAATTCGCATATCATATTGCTGAAACTTCCTCCCCTATTTCGCGATAATATAAAATAAGCTGCCCTTCTATGAACTTCTTCGATATTTGCTGTCAATCCTGCCAGGTAAGGATCCCACACAAAGTAGCAATACTACAGAAGATGACGGCAGAGCGTAGTGTAGACAGTCTGTTTAGTATGTTTCATCTTCTGAGCGCTCTGACAAGAAAACTAAGTTTTTGGTTCACCTTTTCCACAACATTTCCTTTATGTTGGTTTCAATTAAAGTTGGCCACAATTTTAATCTCTACTTCACACGGTCACTGCATTGTTGTATTGGCGCCGGCCGGAGCGGCCGAGCGGTTCTGGGCGCTACAGTCTGGAATCGCGCGACCGCTACGGTCGCAGGTTCGAATCCTGCCTCGGGCATGGATGTGTGTGATGTCCTTAGGTTAGTTAGGTTTAAGCAGTTCTAAGTTCTAGGGGACTGATGACCTCAGTCCCATAGTGCTCAGAGCCATTTGAACCATTTGTTGTATCGGCAAAGTTTAAATTGGTGTGACTTTTCGTGTAATTGAAATTTACTGTATTCCTTTAGTAATCACTAGCTGTTACCCACAGATGCGTACGCATGTCAGTAGCTTTGTTATGATGAGTGATTGTGAGTGAGTAATCAATATAATTGCAATAATGTCAGCTGCCCTCAAGTGTGTACCTTTTCCCATAAACTTTACTGTCTATGCAGCCTATGTTATTACAGTGCAGGGTGTCTTCATACCACATTTCATTGAAATCGGTTCAGAAGTTTAATCGTGTAAACGTATCAGATTGAGTTACTTTCGCATTTAATAATCTTATCTGGGAAATTTGGATTAAAGTTGCTGAGGGTTGTATTGTATTCATTACAACAACGTCAAAAACTGAGTCTGCCTTAATGCAAAATACCTTGTTATTCGTTTATTTCTTTATTTTACCAAACTAGTTTCGGCGACAAACATCACCATCATCAGTCGGTTTTTTAATCTAAAACATGCAGTAAATAAATGGCATGGTTGTACAAACATAGTGGCACGTTATTACATCTTGACTGTTCGTTTTTTGAAATATAGTTTTCTATGTATACTTTCATACAACCTTGTTTATTGTATGTTACAACATGTTTCTGAGAATTATTGTCGCTGTTTGCGACATGTTTTCTGTTCGCTTTCTTTTGTTGCCGTTTTTACTCAGCGAACATCATGTCATCGCTGAGTAAAAACGGCAACAAAAAAAATAGCGCTCAGAGAATATGTCGTAAACAGCGACAATAATTCTCAAAAACATGTTGTAACATACAATAAATAAGGTAGTATGAAAGTATCCATAGAAAACTATATTTCAAAAAACGAATAGTAAAAATGTTATAATGTGCCACTGTGTTTGTATAATCATGTTATTTTCTGCATGTTTTAGATTAAAAAACCCACTGATGATGGTGATATTTGCCGCCGAAACTAGTTTGGGAAAATGAAGAAATAAACGAATATCAAGGTGTTTTGCATTAAGTCGGACTCAGTGTCTGATATTGTTGTTTTTCTATGCAAACACGGACCAAATGGAAGAGTTCCAAGACAAAATTATTGTATTCATTACTTTGACTCTTACTTCGTAGATCATATCAGTCAATAGATACATTTTCGCAAATGTGATGCAATTCTAACGTCAGACAGTAAAAACTTTTTCAAACAGCAAATTTGTTTCCTGACGTTCCCTGATTTTCAAATTACAATATACTTTTTTCCTCTTTTATGTTTTTCCAAGCAATGCTCAATTTACCTGTGAAAATTTGTCAAATAGCTTTGGGGATCAGCGCGTTCAAACAAAAAAACAGACACAACAGTTTTATGATGTTACTATCAGTATAGATACAGACATAGATTTAGATGTAGATCGCACATCTTTTTATTGTTTGGAATCAGTTGCCACTTTTCGCGGATTAGACATATCTTCTCTCAATCATTTTCCAATTTTATTTAATCGATTGGTATCTTTATTATACAGTGAACGACAGTATCATGTATAAAGGGTCTAAGAGATTTGCACAATCTGTCTCCTAGATCGTTTATATGGATTAGGAACAGCTGGGGTCTATAACACTTACTTGTGGAGTGTTAGACATCTCTTCTGTTTCACTCGTTGAGTTTCCGACACTTGAAACGAACTCATACATTTTTAACAGAAATTACGAATCTAGCTGCACAACTGCGACGATATTTCACAGAGACAAAATCTGATTAGACGCCACTTGTGAGGAACTTTGTCAATAGTCTCTGGAAATCCAGAAATATCATCAACTGGAGATATTCTATTGGTATGAATAAAGAGCCATTTGTGTTGCACAGGAACATTTTCTGAATCCATGCCGACTATGTGTTAATTGGCAGTTTTTTCCGAGATATTTCATTAAGCTCGAACCCAGTATACGTTTCAAAATGCTACTGCAAATTGATATCAGTGATATCCGACTATAAGTCAATGAATTACCCCTATTTCCTTTGTTATGTATTGGTATGACCCGTGCGACTTTCCAGTACTTAGGCAGGAATCTTGCGTCGAGCGAGCTGTTGAATATGATAGCCAAATATGCAACTATTACTTCAACATACTCCGAAAGAATTACATGTTGGTATACCAATTACGTATTGGTATAGTCTGGACCAGAACACTTGCCTTCATTAAGTGACTTAATTTGCTTCTCTACAATCAGGGCATCTACTTCTAAGTTAATCATGCCGGTAGTAGTTCGTGATAGGCTACGAGGAAGTGGAGCCGGCCGCTGTGGCCGAGCGGTTCTAGGCGCTTCAGTCCGGAACCACGCGACCGCTACGGTCGCAGGTTCGAATCCTGCCTCGGGCATAGATGTGTGTGGTGTCCTTAGGTTAGTTACGTTTAAGTAGTTCTAAGTTCTACGCGACTGGTGACCTCAGATGTTAAGTCCCATAGTGCTCAGAGCCATTTGAACCATAATGATGTGGGTGGGGATTATGCTCTCCATTCGAACAGCTCTCCATGAAATTTTGTGCGTGAATCAGCAAGGTTTAACTGCTGCCAGGTATCAAGATCTTGGGACCTCATATACGGTTGTTGCGAGTTGCTGTGGGCTCAGACTTCGTATTGATCGATAATAATGCTCGACCTCATAGAGCACAGTTGGCTGGAAATGAAAGATATTCCATGCACGACGTGGCATGCTCGTTCTTCCGATCTGAATACCGTAGAGCATGTCTGGGGTGCACTACGGAGAGGAGTTGCGTCACGTCAGCATCGACCAACCACTCCCCTAGATTTGCGAGCAGGTTCGCAGGAAGAATGGGCGTTGTTGCCTCAGTGAGATGGATGACATCATTTCACTGCATATCCCGTCGTTGTCAGGCCTGGGTTGCCGCCAGAGGTGGTCTCACCCCATGTTGAGCACATTAATCAGTTGTCGAATGTGTGTGCAAATACTTTAAGTTGCAAAAAACGACGAACATTTTTGTCAATCGTTATGCATGTTGCACTTGTTTACGTTCTCCTTCTTTACATTGTTTCTACTGTACTATCACCTGTTTTAATCTTTTGTGGCAAAATAAACGCAACCTTGCAAAATTTCAGTTTGTTGCTTTAATTTTTGTTACCATTGTAATAGTGTATGTTCACTATGAATGGTGGAACGGGTAGACACTGTGAAGAGCTACTACACCTTTACGACAGTGAGTATGTATTTCTTAGTTGGAAGTACAACAAAGTGTATTCGCATAATTTATTTTCTGCAGTGCTGTTGGCATGCCTGGCGACTTGTGATGCAGAGTGCTCGATCGTCTGCACACAAGATGTCTGCCCGGTGACCGCAAGCTGCAGGGGAGGCACAGTCAGGCAGACATTCAGCTCCTCTTGCTGGATGGCGGTGCACAGAAAGACGGTATTTATCCAACTAATTACCTCCATAGGTACTACGATTATATTCTGGCGCTGAAGTACTTCAATTTTTTTTCTGTGGCTTAGCTCTTGCTGGATGGCGGTGCACAGAAAGACGGTATTTATCCAACTAATTACCTCCATAGGTACTACGATTATATTCTGGCGCTGAAGTACTTCAATTTTTTTCTGTGGCTTAGCTCTATATATCTCCACTACAAAGTAAACTAGCTTATTTGCTGAAGGGTTGGTCAAATGTGTGAACATTTTACGGGAAAGGGTGCTGTAGAAGATGTTCAGCTCATACTCTGGTGGACCGTGCTTCAACTCTCTGCACAGTCATATTTATTTAGGTTTTCTTTGGCTGTCCTTAACTCCTTCAGGTGAACATTGCGATAGCGTCTTTCTGAGTGCTGTAATGGCATCCGTGGTAAAGGGACGACAGCAGATCTTCCTGGTTAAATAGCGGCTGTGCTTTTTATTATTGTATTTCTATTGAAATTAGTTTTGTGACTGACGGACGTCAGTGGTGGAGAGCGGAGTTGCCGGCTCGTCCTCAACGCGCCACTTGCACCTGTGACCCAAAGCTGCGCGCGCACTTCTTCATGCAACCGGCATCAACTGGCATGGCTTTGGCAGTGTTGCCAATTTAGTGACTTTGTAGCTATAAATGGCAACTTTTACCTACGTCTCAGCAACAACAGAAACTTTTTAGCGACAAATATTATTTAGCAACTTATCTGGCGACTTTTTGACTACTGACGACTTTTCAGGTACAAATCAAAACTATTTTGGGCGAGTATTTTCATTAACAAAACTAAGATTTTAACTATAGAATGGGTACTACACTGACTTTGTTCTAGATTTACTAAGTTAAATTAAGTTCTTAGCAGATCATGTAGCATTGTTCAGCATTTAGTAAATCTGAATGTGGGAATTGCCTACAGAGTAATAAAACCTTGACTATAGAACAATTCATTATTCATTACCCACTAGCCTGTTATCGTCGATAGCGTATCGATCTATAATTCTTCAACTTTTGAACTGCCTTTATTTTTCGAATTGACAAAAAACATACGTAATATTAAGTATAATAAAATACATTTCTGCCCAGCAACCTCTAATTTTTCGAAATGTTAACTCGCAGTCAAATTATTACCACATGTACAGTGGCAACGCAAGAACAATTCGGTGGGGTTATCTCAGACATTATTACGTTTTAAACAATGATCAATAGGACTGATATCGAGTTACCGAGTGAGTAGATTGTTTCATGACCTCTAGTTCACCTGAGTTTTAATGTATTTTCAGTGATTATAAATTGGTGAAACTTATGTTGTGGTGGCTTACATAATGGATTTACCGAAGAAGAAGCAGTATGCTCAAAAATATCGGGATGCGTGGGAAGCAGAACCTGAATTCAATGGGTGGCTGAAACCAGTCGTTGGAGACTTATCCAAGGCAAGATGACAAGTATGTGCAACAGAGTTTTATTCTAAATTGTGTGATATTAGAAAGCATTCGAAAACTATTAACCATAAACAAAAAATTGATTTATAAAAAAAAACACAAACCACCTTACCTGTGAAAATTGTTCCGAAAACTACAGTTAGAATAGCGAGCAGAGCGGAAGGCACCCATTATTTATTTATTGCTGAACATTGTTCTATTTTAGCTGTACATCATTTAGGAATACTGTGCAAGAAGGTGTTTTCCGGTGATAAGGGCGCTAAAAACATGCAATTACATCGTACAAAGTGCACTAACATTATAACTGAAGTTTTGGCTCCATGTTTTAGACAATCATTGGTTGAAGATATAGGTAACCAAAAATACAGTGTACTAATAGATTAATCCACAGATGTATCAATATCTAAAATGTTAGGTATCGTTACACAGTACTATAGTGTAAACAACCAAACCATTAGATCAGCATTTCTCAAACTCGCTGTAGTAGAAATGCAGATGCAAGAAATCTGGCTGTTGTTCTTGTGAATTCTTTGAAAGATCTCAAACTTCCAATCGCTAATATGGTAGGAATTGGCACAGATAATGCTTATGCAATGGTTGGAATAAACAATGGGCATTTCGAACAACTCAAGAGAGAATATGGTTTGAAGCATTTGGTATTGATCCGTTGCATTTGTCACTCTCTTGAGCTTGCAGTTTCGCACACCTCAATGAATACCATACCTAGAAACATAGAGCTTCTTGTACGGGAAACCTACAATTGGTTCTCCATTTCACCCAAAAGACAAGAGGAATATAAAAAGGTTTATGAGACAATAAATTGTGGAAAACAGCCACTAAAAATTTTGAAGGTCTGTGCAACACGTTGGCTTTCAATTACTAGATACACTTGTATTTCTCATGCAGACACTCTGACAAAACATAGTTTTTCCAACTGTTGATTTGTTCACAACACCAGTTTCAAGCGAATGTATGTACGCAGATCCGAACACTGGCTTTATGTTTGAACAGAAATTGTCTGACTCAAGTTTGTCTGAAGAAAATAAAGTTTATTTGTAGAAGAGATGCATTCAGTTTAGTCTGAAACTCATAAAAGAAACTCAACAAACACTGCCAAGTAATGTTACGATCATGAAAAAAATGTCAATGCTTAATGTTGAAGAAACACTAAAAGTGAATAAAAATAATGATGTAGCGGATGTAGCCAAAGAATTGGGTTTTAGTTGCGATTTCATAGACGGTATGCTGCAAGAATGGCATAATATCAGCTTCGTTAGGTGGAATAACACTACTAACACTGTTCGATTTTGGAGTGAGATTGTGCAGTATAAAAATGCTGCAGGGGAGAATCCTTTTTGTTTGATTTCACAGCTAGCAATGACTGTTCTATGCCTACCGCATTCAAAAGCAGAAGTGGAAAGAATATTCAGTTCAATGAACATTATAAAAACTAAACAACGTAACAGATTATCGTTAAAGACAATTAATGCTTTGATCATACTGAGAGACCAGCTGAAGAAACAAAATAAAGATAGTGCATCTTTTGACATACCGTCAGACGTATTGGAGATTATTGGAACGAACAAAAGTTACTCTTTTGCGACAAAACCAGTCGAACTGCAACATCATCTTTTGAGCGAAGTTCAACCCTCTACATCAATTACAGTTCTTTCAGAGCATGAAACAGAAGAGTTATTCGATCTTCTGAGTGACGACGATGAATAGCTCACATACCGGTATGTATATATTTTGTAACCTAATTTGAGTTCTTGCTTTCTTTTGTTACAAATATAGTTGTATATTTCTAGTATATTTGACTACTGTGATTAAAACAACAGTTTATATGTTGTGTCAATTATGATAATATGTTTAATTAAACGTTAGCGTATTTTATCACAAACACACTTGCTTATTGCACCATTCACAGCACGAAGTTTTCAGTACACCCCTAGTAAAATCAGTTTTAGCGAATTTCTAGCGACTTTTTTATATTGAATCTAGCGACCGGGTTTTTTAGAGTTGGCTACACTGGGCTCTGTCGCTAGTGCCTGCTGAACAGGCAACACAGCGAGCTCGTGGAGCCGGAGAAACAGCAGCGACTGGCTGGTGCCCGATCTTTACCGTTCGACGCTCCGAAACGCCTATCACAAAGTTATTTTATTTGAAGTACGGGTATACTATTCCAAAATTGTCTGGTTTTTTTTTTTTTTTTTTTTTTTTTTTTGCTTTAGGAGACTATAGGCATGCGCGTTTAGCAACGTCTTTAGATTCCCTTAGGTTTGTGGAAACTTCACCATGACAAACAGTTACGAAGAATGTATATAAAATGGAGCTGCTGTATGTAAGATAGTCACGAATAAACGAAGAGAATTCCATACCAGTATGCTCTGTCGCGAGCCCAAATACAAAATTGACCACACTTGTTAAAAGATGTAGTAAGCGGCAAGCCGTCCAACTAAACGACACGAAATAATGTTCAAATAATTTACGGGGATGCAGCCCGGTGACGTCGTCGTCCTATAAACGGCAAGTCCTAACTTAGGAAGGCTACTCACATCGATTTGTATCTGCAGGCTGATGGTTGTCTCCATCTTGCTCGATATGAAGGGGCACTTCGTACCTTGATTCACAGGGCCTATCTCACCTCCATTCCTGAGAGTTTGTCAGCTGGGTTATCCCATCTCCAAGTTGCCTTTCGTCAGAAAGCTTACAGTGAAAGACAGATCTGATGTGCTTTGCGCTATCATTTGTTGCAGGTCGTGGTTGACGTTTCACATATGGTTTAACACTACCTGTTTCCTTAAATAACGTAACTATCCGGCGAACGGTCAGGACACTTGGATGATATCGTCCAGGATACCGAGCAGCATACATAGCACACGCCCGTTGGGCATTTTGATCACTATAGCCATACATCAACACGATATCGACCTTTTCCGCAATTGGTAAACGGTTCCCTTTTTGAAAGCAGTTGAATTGTAGAAATGATGGAAAGGAGGAAATTGGACATCTTGGGACTTGCTGAGACTAGGTGGAGAGGAGTTGGTGAAAAACAACTAAGTAAAGGATGTAAACTGTACTGGATAGGGAATGAGAGGGGAAGAAATGGAGTGGCAATAGTGGTCAGAGAGGGTCTGCAGGAGGAGGTGGAGGGTATCAATGATCGAATGATAAAAGCCAGAGTACGAGTGAAAGGAAAAAGCATTGAAATCATCCAAGCATATGCCCCACAGGTGGGGTGTACAAAAAAGGAGAAGGAGGAATTTGAAGATGACATGCAAAAGCAGCTAAATGGAGGTAATCAGATTATAATAGGGGACCTCAATGCACATGTTGGCACAGACAGGAAAGGATTCGAGGAGATAATGGGACCAGAGGGCTGGGGGAACCGAAATAGAGAAGCAAAATTGTTGCTGGAATTCTGCAAGAGGAATGGGCTGGCGATCGCAAATTCCTGGTACAAGAAGAGAAGTAGCCACAAAATAACTTGGTACAGTGGAGACTGGTCCCAAACTTCAGTAGTAGACTATGTACTAGTGGATAGGCAGATGATGAGCAGCCTCACAGATGTTAAGGTCATTCCATCTGAGGCCTTAGACAGTGACCATCGGCTGTTGGTAGCCACCCTGAGAGAGGAAAAAGATAGGAGGGCAACAGACATACAGGAGAAAAGGTTGAAGACATGGATGCTGAAAGAGGATGAACGGAGGACCCAGTACCAGACACTGATCAGGAAGAAGCTGCCAAAGGAAGATCAGAGAACAGTGGAAGAAGAATGGGATTTTAAGAGGGCCCTAGTTGAGGCAGCTGAGACTGTGTGCAGAAGAACTAGCACAAAGAGGAGAAGTAAGAAAACCCCATGGTGGAACAACATATGTAAAGAGGCAGTACTTCGAAAGAACAAAGCCTTCAGAGAATGGTTCCAGACCCGAACAGAGGAAGCTAGGGTAAAATATAAGGAAAGCAAGAAAGCGGCACAGACCATAGTAAGGGCGGAGAAGAAGAAGTGGATGGAAAAATGGACAAGAATGTTAGAAGAGGACAGTGAAGGGAACAAAAAAGTACTTTACACCATGGTAAGAAACAAGAGGAACGACAGAAGCGAGTGCCTGAGGATCATGGATAATAATGGAAGAGTTGTGGAGGAAATGCATGAGCTCAAAAAGATTTGGAAGGAGTACTTTGAAGATCTGTTGAACGCCGTCAAGCGGGTAACTATCAGCGATGGAGAGCCTAAGGCAGCAGACGATTATAATAGTGGGGAAATTGATGATCTAACTTGGAATGAAGTGGAAGAAGCCATAAAGAGGATGAAAGGGGGCAAGGCACCAGGTTGGGACGAAATAACAGTGGATACGATACGAGCAGCAGGAGAAGTAGGAACCCAGTGGCTATACAGAGTGCTGAGGGTGGTGTGGAAGGAGAACAGAATTCCTGAGGATTGGAAGAAAGGAATTATAGTCCCGATCTTCAAGAAAGGGGATAAAAGGAGATGTGAGAACTACAGAGGAATCACCCTGCTATGTCACTGTGGAAAAATCTATGAAAAGATCCTGGAGAAGAGAATAAGAAGCAGTATTGAAAGTAGACTGCAAGAGGAGCAGTATGGTTTCAGACCGGGAAGATCAACAACGGACCTCATATTTGCGGTAAGACAACTGCAGGAAAGGCACTATGAGTACGGGAAGGACTTAATCAAGCCTTTTTAGATATTGAGAAGGCGTATGACAGTATCTATAGGGACAAGCTGTGGGATGTGCTGAACGCAAAAGGGATAGATGAAGAGATAACACGAAAAGTCAGAAAAATGTATGAGGGAAGTGAGAGTTGTGTGAAAGTGGGGAGGGAACGTACTGCATGGTTCAAGCTGGAAAATGGGCTGCGACAGGGAAGTGCACTTTCACCTTTATTGTTTATTATTGTTATGGATGAAATCCTACAGCAGGTATCAGATGCAATTGGAGATCATAAAATGAAAGCAGTGCTTTTTGCCGATGACCTGATGTTATGGGGAAATTGCGAGAAGGAGGTGCAAGAGCAGTTAGATGTATGGGAGGCAACGGCAGCACAATATGGAATGCATTTCTCTGCAAAGAAAAGTGAAATAATTGTCACAACAAGGAAGAAGAATAGGCCAAATGTGTATATAACTTGTGGTGGGGAAAAACTGCAAGTGGTAGAGAACTTCAAGTACCTGGGAAGCATGATTGAAAGTAAGGGGGGAAACGCAATGGATATAAATGAAAGGTGCAGAAAAGCAGGGAAGTTCTTCAAATGCATTAGGGGGCTTATTTGGAGCAAGGAGGTGCCACAGAAATCCAAGGGAATTATATACCGAACCTACTTTGTCCCCATATTGGCATACGGAAGTGAGACATGGGTAATGCACAAAAGCGACAAAAGTAGAACACAAGCTAGTGAAATGAAGTTCCAGAGGAGCAGGTTGAGTGTAACAAGACGAGACAGATTGCGAAATGTGTATGTGAGGGAAAGACTAAAGGAGGAACCAGTACAGGACAGGATAGAAAAATCAAGACTGCAGTGGTATGGACACATGAAGAGAATGGATGAGGGAAGAATTCCAAAGAGGATGTTTGATCTGCAACTGGAGGGGAAGAGGCCCAGGGCAAGACCAAGAGATAGATGGGTGAAGGGAGTGAAGGAATGTGTGACGAGAAGAGGAGAGAACTGGACGAAGGTGGAAGAGGGGGAATGGTGGAAAGACAGAACACAATGGAGAGGCTTGTGTTCCCGACATACCCAGCCAGTGGCTGGAAACTGTCCAAGATGATGATGATGGTAAACGGTCCATTTTAACACGGGTAATGTATCACGAAGCAAATACCGTCCGCACTGGCGGAATGTTACGTGATACCACGTTTGTGACTATTACAGCGCCATCTATCACAAAGCGAAAAAAGCGGTCCAACTAAAACATTCATATTTCTTTACGTACTACACGAATATGTAATAAAAATGGGGTTTCCTATTTAAAAAAACGCAATTGATATCCGTTTGACCTACGGCAGCGCCACCTAGCGGGACAACCATAGTGCCATCTGGTTTCCCCCTTCAAGCTAGACGAGTTTCGTTCTTTGTAGTTTTTACGTTTGACGCTTATTTCGAGAGATATTTGGCCCGGTCACGATCAATGCACCACCTTGTATATTAATCTTTCACTGAAAATATGTTTTTCTTATGTGCAACAACATTCCAGCCAATTAATATAATTTGAAATCATATATTTGACGAAATGACGTGACCATTATGTTACTAATACATACGGAAAGATGCGTAATTATTTTGACAATATACACAGAAGCTGATTGAGGAAGGAAATTATTGTGACAAATTTTTGTACGAATCCTGTCGTATGTTCTTCTTAGTTACAAATAATTTCTCCTCACTTTTCCACACTGTTTCATCCGTGTAGAACTGCTGCAGATCTAACGAAGGCAAAGAGGTAAGCCGTGAATTTGTTCTAATCTTATCCTAGCAATCTACACACAAGATGCACTGATAATTTTGGTCAGTAAAGCACAAACAAAATTTACGACTTGCGAAGTATCTTCAGTCCAAAAATGTTGATTATCAGAATTTTTAAATTATTGTACGTTCCAAGTATAACTAAGTGCTCAGTATATACACAGTTTGTAAATAAGTCCATTTGATTTAGTGAGTGCACCATTGAAGTTGTTATTTAACAACAACTGCCACTAACATTTCTTTAATTTATTTTGTTACAGCTGATTTTTCATTATGAAAGAATGATTTTTCTTAATCAGTCCATTACTTCTTGACAAACGTTCTGGTGGAGTCGATGTTCTTTTCATTAACTTCATACAGGCCTTGGCAACCTAGCAGCAGTCGTAGATGAACTTATTAGGAAAACTGGCGACCATAATGGGGTAGACCCGTGCTTCACGATAACATCCACAAAGGATACGTTTGTCTTAATTTTGAATGAAGCAAACAATACCTAACTTTCTCTGAGTAGAAGAAAATCAGATCCTTAACTATAAGAAAGTATGTATATGTGTGTAAACTGCGTGCTTATTTGTTGGAACTAATACTGATATGCATGTTCAATCCACATGAGAGTTGCACATGCATACAGATAGCAAGCGACAGGAAGTGGATACACGTATCTGTACGTGGCGGGCGACAGGGGCACGTTAAACTATCAGTGGTTTACTGGAAATAGGACGTGCAGATCGTTTCAGGACAAAACATGATAACTGTCGTCAGTGCATGAACATAATGTATGTAACACAACGTATGTATGTGTATGTTGCTGGAGGTAGATTACAGGAGGTTTCACAGCAATGATTGTAGTTACTAGAAAAACGAGTATATACACAACTTTTATTATATCTAATTTATTATTAATCAATGGTACGTGAATAAATGAATGCTTTAAGGAGCTGTGAATCAATCAATTATAGAAAATAACGACAAGCACCAGAGGTTGAAGGAAGATAGGAATATAAGACAACAGAAAGCATGACAATGAACAAGGAGCAAAAAAGAAAATATGATTGTGGATTCTGTAATAAGCAATCAACTATATTCAACAAGAGGTTGGGGAGCATATTACACCAGGAAATAAATGATAACACTCGTAAGTAAAACATTAAGAATTCTCTGAAAAGCGAATTGAAAGATCGCTTTGGTGAACAATTCCATAACGTGTATGGAAGTTTAAAACATGTTATAGCTGTTGTGCCATATTCTGCGAAATAAATGGGGAATTCAAAACAGAAAAATCACGAAATTATGAAAAAGCTAGAATATTCAGATAAAAAGTTGGTGAAAGAAATAGCTGACATTTAAACCTGTTTTATTTATAAATTCCGTGGACCACATTTGCATGTAGATACTGTACTAAAGGCGTATACATAAGCACTATGTAGTGAAAATTGCAAAGAATATAGTTGTATATCATAGAACACTGTGACACTGTAAAATGTGGACAGCAAACTAATGGGACAAATAAAGCATTTGAGTGCGAGTGTAGACTGGTATTTTAGAGAACAGGAAAATATTGACTTGTTATTTGGCACTAGCAGTGACCCAATAAATCAAACAAATGAGGATGAGGTATTGATAATAAATTCTGGCAATATTTTCATTTCGATATATGGAAGAGAGTTTCCCCAATGTGTCTTTCATTCCACCTAAGGGGGAAGTCACATCCAATGTTATTCCTAAAGGCATCCCATGGGTCGTTGCCTGTCGCATGGAGTGACCAGAAACGGCTGTGTTTCGTTGTGAATCACTTAGAAAGGAACGCACTATAGTGGAAATTATATGGTGTAGACAGGTTAATGACAAGCAGCCAACCTGACAGAGATTTCAGATCGAAATTACAGCCTCAAAGACCAGGATTGTGTAATTAATCATGGCGCGCATAAAATCAGTTTGTAGAATGGCATCCTGACCGTCTCATATATTTAGATGAACCGACTTGTGTATTGCTTTTGGTGAAGCACTTTGAGTGTGAGAAATCAGAATATGCGGAGAACGAAGAATTACGGACCATAATGAGGATAAGTTGTACCAGCATAGGACAGAGCAAAAAACATGAATTTGACAAAAGTGTACAACTTACAAGAGGCATGCGAAGGCAAACTGCTGTAGTTAATGATGATTGTGTGTCGGAGCCAAATTCGCAAAACTAACCAGTGGTTTCACTACAGTGGAAATAATTTTAGTCAAAATTCCTTTGACTCTACATAGGGGAATGAGGGAGTTTACACACTGACAGGGCTAACATTTAAAGGATATAGCAATAGAAGAAAGAATAACAGAAAACAGTTAATGAATGCAACCACTGCCTAAGGGCAACACAGTCAGTCGAACAGTAAATTTGCAGATAATACAGTTATTCAGATTGGCTTAACCAGTCAAGATCTACTGCAAGAGGCAGCTACAAATGGTCATACAGGGCGATACCTGCCATGGAAGTGATTTTGCAGGTTATTGTAGGCAATTAATGTAAAACAATCTGTGAAGAAGCAGTTGTTAAATTCTAAGTACGGGAAAGAACATGTATGTTGTTACAGACGAGAATTTGATATTCTCTTGGGGGACGACTGTTTAGTTGCTCATAAAGCCAACAATTCGCTAGATGCACTGAAAATAAGTATTCAGTGGGGGGGGGGGGGGGATATTTTTAAGGATACAGAATTTATTGCACATGATAGTTTCCTGAGAAAATTCATGCTGATAACATCTAGAATCAGAACATAAATTCGGTAAAAATAAGTTTCAGAAAATGATTGCACAATCAAAGTACTTGAAAATATTCATGGAGTAAATAAGGCTAAAGGGGAAGAAATTAGCTTTCATTTAAAAAGATTAACCACTCACCAGAGAAAGCAGTTGGAGAGTATGTTGTGTAGATTCTGAGGGAATTGGAATACTCTGAGATTACATATGGCACATGAGAATAAAAGACAGCACTAAGTTTTACAACCTGCTTATTCGATGCCCGTAAGTATCAGAACAAACCCAAAATAGATCGAAAATTAGAGTGGACCATTATTGAGAATTCATATAGTACATACAGCATTCCCATAGCACCTGTTCAAAAGATAATGGAGAAGGACGTCTAGTTCAAATGGTGGCTCAAATGGCTCTGAGCACTATGGGACTTAACATCTGAGGTCATCAGTCCCCTAGAACTTAGAACTACTTAAACCTAACTAACCTAAGGACATCACACACATCCATGCCCGAGGCAGGATTAGAACCTGCGACCGTAGCGATCGCGCGGTTGCAGACTGAAGTGCCTAGACGTCTAGTGTTAGACCAAAGAACAGTGAATCACTTTATAGAAATGGAGTGCGACCATCCTTTTAATAATGACGAAGTTTTATGTAAAATTCTGGAGGTACAGTACTTTACCACTATGCTCTTCCTAATGTCGCTGTTAGCATCGTTATTACGAAAAAATTGTCCTTTGCATGCGTTTATTGGTGAACTGCTACTCCAAAGATATGCACAGTAGTTGTTGCCTAGTTCACGACAGCGCCCTTTGAGTCGACACAATTGTGTTACACCTAGAATCACGGTGTGGGCAGAGATTGGGTATGGTTTCGGGTCACGACTGGTTGTGACTGAACGAACGCCGATGGCGCAGCGGTCCCTAACGGACATCCTGCGTCTTTTCGTACTGCCTCTTATGTGACAGTATTGTGATACCATTTATGAACAGGACTAAGCTCGTCCATTCACGGCATATGTCTCTATGAACTGTCAGCGTGCTGTTGATCTACTCTCATGGCCAGCAAGATCTCCAGATATGCCATGAAAAAAAATTTGGAAATTTGTGGTAAGGTCTTATGGGACCACACTGCTGAGGTCATCAGTCCCTAAGCTTACATACTATTTAATCTAACTTAAACTAACTTGCGCTGAGGACGACACACACACCCATGCCCGAGAGAGGACTCGAACCTCCGACGGGGGGAGCCGCGCGGACCGTAACAAGACGCCCTAGACCGCGAGGTTACCCTGCGCGGCATATGTCTTGATGGAACATGTTTGGGATGAGCCTAGATGCCAACTGTGTCCCAGTGCTATTACCCGGGATATCAGGGACTAATTACTAATTACAACAGCTGGGAGCAAGGATGCCTCGGAGACGATGCAACGGCTTTACCAACAATGTGAACCAGAGCATGTACTGTGGTCAGAGGGTGTGCAACCACATACTAACAAGTGGACTCATACTGCCAAGCTCTTTGTAAATTTGACTAGAATTTGTAATTATTGAAATAACGTCACATACCTTCTCTGCCCATTGTATGGTGTCTGTGAGTTTTAGAATTAAGTAGTGAACACTGAAGTGCTACAGAAAACTCCCCTGACGAAAAATCCCCATTTTTCTTTATAGTATCGACATATTGAAAGAATATCATCGCACAATCTGGCTATGCTTCAGGAATATCTTGACAGCGAAACATTTTATAAGTGAAACGGTAAAACTGACGCCCTGAATTACTTTTTCTTTTTTTTAGTCAGTGCCATTCCTATCAGAGAAATTAACGCGTGGTCCTATTAATAACTCGAAATGGAGTATGTAATTCAGAACACTTTCCTACACAGAAGCTAAACCACAGAATTTTCGTAGAACACTGCATGGAGTATGGCACTACAACAGATGATCCGAAGAGTTCGAGGTAAACTTACCTTGTGGAATCTGACAGAAATCTACTACGATACGATAATCAGTCTCAGACTGTTGAAAAATCTCTATAACGAGAAAAATAATTCCCATGGAAGTAATGATTTTGCTGAGGACACGCCATTACAGTCTGCATGATTTATACACGCATAGTCTCTTAGTTCTTCAAAGAAAAAAATTCTAAGAGTTGACATTCATACTCACCGAGGTACGACATGTAGCTAATTGCGAAAGATTCTATATCCCTCAACAATTACTGAAACCCAAAAACCACAATTCGTTTGGAAGAAACGCCATGATTAGTACCACAAAGCCTCATTTTACCCATAGCACAGTAAGACAGAGAC
Organism: Schistocerca serialis cubense; assembly: GCF_023864345.2. Taxonomy (NCBI): domain Eukaryota; kingdom Metazoa; phylum Arthropoda; class Insecta; order Orthoptera; family Acrididae; genus Schistocerca; species Schistocerca serialis. The sequence continues at coordinate 525,366,693 of NC_064644.1, forward strand.
TTCATCTACAAAGTATGCTTGAAACTAATGAAAATCCAAAAACAACAGGCAAATGAAGAAAGTGTTCGCTCAGTTCAATCGGGAATCAAATATACCATACAAAGAAAATGGAAACTAGCGCACATTGATCCTAATTGCTAGTCTCACTTCGCTTTTTATGCTGCCTCAGTACAGACCTATCGTTCCAACATGGTTCGCCAAGCTCACATTCGCAGAAAAATATTTCCTTGATTTCCAGAGCAGGTGCATAGAAAAACGTTGGGCATGATTCACGTCATAACTTGAAATACGCAGAGCCAGGCTACATTCGTACATTACTCTACTTTCTCCTCAGTATAAATCAGATAGTCACATTTCTTACCACATCGTAAGTACGCACAAGAAGAGAACAGGACGAAAGCTGTCGCAGAACAGAACAGAACAGAAAGAAGGAGCTTAGTTCTTCTTCTAACACGCAAGCCATACTGCCCGCAGCGTCACCTTTAATTATCATTGGCTGAGGCAGTAAAGATCCCGTAGACGTTAGTTAAGCAAACCAGCGCAGCAGAAGAAGGAGTGAGTATATAGATAATCGACTAGTAGGCGCAGGTATCACAGCAAAGATTGCTCACTAATAAGAGACGTGTGAAATATGATACTGGGAGGTTCGCAATTACCAGAGCACATTTCAAGCCTATCGTCTAGACCATCCTAATTATTAGAAATGAGGACGTCATTCACCAAAACATGACAAAATTAAAAATTAGAATTATGTTCTTGAGTAGAGTTTAGGTCCCATCGTCCTGATAAAACAACAAAAAAGCTAAATATGTCTCTGATGACAGATCGCACCTAATGTTGTGGCACATATTTTCCGTAAGTACTTGTAAAAAGGCAACAACGTCTCACTGTAATTCACGCAATTTATGTGTTAAAGTAGTTAAGCAACTTTTATACAATGAAAGTGATTAATCAAGTGAGCGATGGCACTGAATTGAAACGAATGTACTTATTCTCGCGTTCACATCAGCCAGTTCACACTACATATACATGACTATATGCAACCGAGTTAAATATTATTCAACAAATGAAAGTTAACGCGGATTAATACATTACCTTGGCGTGGTCTGTATAGTGACACATTTGTGAGACGATTACACAATTTTTGCTCAAGTGGATCAATGTGAAAAAAATACTCAAGTATGGCCTCTTTTTGACAGCACTGAAAATGACGAAAACTACGTAAATATGAAAGAAACATTATTGCTTACCTATGACCTCCCTGTGACCACACTGAAAGTGAATAAAGTTACACAAACGTCGAAAAATAGCTTAACTATGGTCTCGCTGTGACTTTAAAAAGAGTTAAGTTATATAAATACACAAAAATTGTTAAATTATGGCCTCTACGGCCCAATGCAAAGTGAATAAGGTTGCATAAACACACAAGACATTGCTCAATTACAGCCTCTGTGACCTCATCGAAAGTGAGTATGGTTACAAAAATAAACTATAAGAAAACAGCAGCGTACCACGAGGGGACTGCCCAATAGGACGGAAGTCGACAGACGTGGCATATGCATGCAGGAAAACAAATTATTACAATTTTAGAAAAATTAGGTGTTTTATTCAAGAAGAAAAGCTTCACAAATTGACTAACCCAATGATGGGTTGATCCGCCCCTGGTCCCTATGTAAGCAATTATTCGACTTGGTATTCATTAATAGAGCTGTTATACGTCGTCCTACGGTATATCGTTCCAAATTTGAAGCTGGTTGGAGGGGCCTGCCTAGAATGGTCCTAATGTTCTCAATTGGGGAGATATCCAGCTGCCTTGCTGGCCAAGGTAGGGCTTGGTAAGGTCGAAGACAAACAGTAGAATCTCTCGCTGTGTGCGGATGGCCATTATCTTGCTGAAATGTCAGCCCAGGATGGCTTGTCATGAAGGACGAAGAAAGAGCGTGTAGAATATCTTCGACGTAAGGGACCATGGATAACAACTAAAGTGGTCCCGCTATGAAATGAAATTTTACCCCAGAGCATCACTCTTGGTGGATGGGCCAAATGGTGTATGAAAGTCAGGTTGGTCTCGCATTGCTGTCTTCGGCATCTCCAGACAAGTCTTCACTTAGTTCGAAGCGGGACTCATCACTGAAGACAATTCTACCGCAGTTAATGAGATTCCAGGCCATGATGAGCAGCGAATACAACCTGGAGTCATGGTCTGCAGTGCCGTTTCTTTTCATCTCTTTCAGATTAGGTATTTGGTGAACATTAACGAAAGCGTGGGAGTATGTCACCAGATGACTCCCAGTCGTGACAGAAAGATGGACGTTGCATGACATGAGGTTAGCATGACTATAGCCCCAAATTGGGCTGGTGCCGCAACACGAAGCAGTTGTAGGAATGGGAAAAGAGTGTGTGTATGTGTGTGTGTGTGTGTGTGTGTGTGTGTGTGCGTGTGTCAATCAGCGAGCAGTTATGGTGCACTGTAGTGATGTTCCCCGCTACCGCATGGTGCAGAGACAACATTTCGGTGACCTCAGATGGGCAAGACACATGGAGAAATTAGAAGATGGACGCAGGGTGACAATTGTAGCTCAAAAGTTGGTGTTGCACATAGGACGTGCTTGGGAACATTTCAAACCGTAGACACTGCAGCCTGAAGGATAGAAGGTGATCTACCATGGTTAACTACAGTAACAAATGATCACTACATTATATGACAGGCAAGAAGGGACCACGTCAAACAGCAGGTGCAGTTGCAACCACGTTTAATGGGACCGAAAAGCATGTGATCTCACGCAAACTACACGGAGGTAGTCTCTTTGTTAGATAACAGTACACTGTGTTCCGCTGATACCCCACACATAAGTGGTACCATCTGTCAAGGTGCGACGAGAAAAAGGGTATGGACCAATGAGGTACGGGGCGCGTGCTCTACTCGGCTGATAGCAGATTCAGCCTATATAATGATTTAAACATTTTTGGAAGGTGCCTATCAACAGCCGTCAAATGACGTATAAAATGCATGTTTGACCATCAGCTGTTTTTATTTTAAATCCAAATACCAACCGGTTTCAGTATCGGCCATCTTCACATATAGGGTTAAAATGGTTTAAGCCACCACATTACATTTGTCATTACTTAAATAATGTGTAAGGCATGTCATGACTATCAGTATACGACACAGGACTTCTGTGTACATTCAGTATTCTTATGTTTGTTCCTAAAAATCCTGTGTCGCATACTGATATTCATGACATGCCGCACACATTATTTAAGTAATGAGAAATGTGATGTGGTGGCTTAAACCCTTACCCGTGAAGATGCTCCAAGACTGAAACCGGTTGATATTTGGATTTAAAATACAAACAGCTAATGGCCAAACATGCATTTTATACGTATGTAGTGATTCTCGGCATAACATCATATGGCGAGAGGTGGAAACATGTAATGCACCCAGGAACATTGTCGAACACTATCGTTTTCGTGGCCCGAGTGTTATGGTGAGAGTGGGCACAATGTTGCATGGGTGTAATGACCTACAAATCTTTGACTCACTCCTCAACGTTATTGTGACTCTGTACTCCTTCGCATGTGCAACTTCTCAGGGATGCATTTGGTGCTGACTTCATTTACTCGTATATAGTTGACAATGTGCACGCAGTGGAAGTGGAGAAGCTCTTCGAACGAGAGGATATTTGGTGTATGAACTGGCCTTCCCCTCCCCCCTGCGAGGGTACTGGTGTGTAGTATCTGTAAGTGGTTGTTCTTTGGAGGGCGACAATGCCCAGTGGCGCAGAGAGTCGCAAGCAGAGGCAGTTGTTGGGAGGCTGTGTAAGGTGTAGGCCGTGTGAGCCAGAGGCGGTTGCGTAGCGAAGGATTTATCTCTTCATGTTTAATAGTAGTGGCACACAGTTTGAATAATAGTGTGGTTATGTTTGTGCAGTGTGATAAAGGAAATAAATTAAATTTTACCACTTCTTAATGCGTCTCCATCAGTTAGTGCCAAACCACTGCATTTAACAATGAACGAAGTCTCGATAAACATGGTCAACTAAAACAAGAGGAATGTTAACATAATAATCTAATTAACCTATATAATCTCCAGGGAGACGGGAGCTTATACCCCCAATTTAAATCCCATCAGTCACATGTGGTATGTGGTGAGGAGACGAACTGCAGCACGTCAACATGTATCAACGGCCGTCCGGCAGCTGCCAGCCGTACTCGTGGAGGAACTTAACGCCCCACCACAAGAATTCCTTACCACTGTATTATATACACAAAACTTGCTTTCCAGGTGAAAGGAACTGACTTCTTAGTCCAATTAACGTACTGAAGTTTATTATAGTGGTAAAATTGTTATTTTTCCACGTGATTTTCTAACAAGGGGTGGTGGAGTTACACTTGATACATTAGCACAATTTGTTTTTCACAGTGTTGCAACACATAAAGACCTATCAGAGTAGTATATCCGACTGACACGTCAAGAATGATTTTAAATGCATTGTATGGAGGAAACAGCACAAATAAACTTGATATAGTTCGCTATACGCAGACAGATATTGGTTTTGTACTCAACTGCAGCTTGTTTGTCCTCAGCACATTAGATGAACCACCTCCATAACAGTCCAGCATTTGGTCTGGATCAAGTCGGAGTGATCTGGTGTCCGTTCTTGTGCCTTCCAGGATGGCTTAGTAACGAACATTCTCCCAGAAGCACTTTTTCTTAAGTAGAACATATTAAAACAAGAGTAAGAAGACTGGTTACAACATAGCTAAGTTAAACACTCATCACCTCCCACATAGAGAGTTCCTCATTCGTTTGAACAGTCCTCAACTATCATCATCCTCTTAATTACTTTAGTCCAAGCAATTAATAACATGACCATTAATTCCTTGATACTATGATATATTGAATTAACCTTTCAATTAAGTACATTATCAAACACAAATTGACATAATCTCAACATATCCTTGTGTGAATCATATCTTCCTTATATATGAAGACAGTAACTGTTCCCGAAAGAACAGAATACTGTTGATGACCGTGCAGCTTTTCCCTGGAATAAATGATGACTAACTGAAACCCTTAGCTGCCGACAGGTGTTGTTGATATACCTCGATGTGGACAGATGAAAATGTGCACCCCGACCGGGACTCGAACCCAGGATCTCCTGCTTACATGGCAGACGCTCTATCCATCTGAGCCACCGAGGACACAGATGAATAGCGCGACTGCAGGGACTTATCCCTTGCACGCTTCCCGTGAGACTCACATTCCCAACTGCCCACAATTCTATATATGTAATGTACCTTATAGACATTTGCTCATTCACTCATTACTCGCGCACGCTTTGGCAATTCCTGTAAGAGTTTGGACAACCTATGCGCATTCGCACAGACGAAGGTCAATGGCTGGGTAGCCTTTAACTATACATATGAAGACAGTAACTGTTCCCGAAAGAACAGAATACTGTTGATGACCATGCAGCTTTTCCCTGGAATAAATGATGACTAACTGAAACCCTTAGCTGCCGCCAGGTGTTGTTGATATACCTCGATGTGGACAGCCGAAAATGTGTGCCCCGACCGGGACTCAAACCCTGGATCTCCTGCTTACATGGCTACCCAGCCATTGACCTTCGTATGTGCGAATGCGCACAGCTTGTCCAAACTCTTACGGGAATCGCCAAAGCGTGCGCGAGTAATGAGTGAATGGGCAAATGTCTATAAGGTACATTACATATATAGAATTGTGGGCAGTTGGGAATGTGAGTCTCACGGGAAGACTGCAAGGGATAAGTCCCTGCAGTCGCGCTATTCATCTGTGTCCTCGGTGGCTCAGATGGATAGAGCGTCTGCCATATAAGCAGGAGATCCCGGGTTCGAGTCCCGGTCGGGGCATACATATTCAACTGTCCACATTGAGGTATATCAACAACACCTGTCGGCAGCTAAGGGTTTCAGTTAGTCATCATTTACACTTTTCTTAATTCATCAAGTGTTCAGCTTATTCATTTATTTTCATAGCTTTCTTAAATACATTTTTACAAAATTGGCCAGCTTTTCTACACTCACAATATAGGAAGGATTGGGTTCATGATACTAAATGCATTATTGAATCTGCACCAACTGGCTGCATCTAATTATGTGCCCCTCTTGTTCTTACTTTAACAACCATGTGAAGTACATTCCATTAATCGTCATCATGTATGATTATTTGGGACAAAATCACTTTGTGCCTCTTATATTTAAACGTACCTTACATTTAAACAAAAATATACAGAAGAGGCCAGACAAACATGTGGTTCCTGAAGAGGGGCAGCAGCCTTTTCAGTAGTTGCAAGGGCAACAGTCTGGATGATTGACTGATCTGGCCCTGTAACACTAACCAAAACGGCCTTGCTGTGCTGGTACTGCGAACGGCTGAAAGCAAGGGAAAACTACGGCCGTAATTTTTCCCGAGAGCATGCAGCGTTAGTGTATGGTTAAATGTTGATGGCATCCTCTTGGGTAAAATATTCCGGAGGTAAAATAGTCCCCCATTCGGATCTCTGGGCGGGGACTACTCAAGAGGATGTCGTTATCAGGAGAAAGAAAACTGGCGTTCTACGGATCGGAGCGTGGAATGTCAGATCCCTTAATCGGGCAGGTAGGTTAGAAAATTTAAAAAGGGAAATGGATAGGTTAAAGTTAGATATAGTGGGAATTAGTGAAGTTCGGTGGCAGGAGGAACAAGACTTCTGGTCAGGTGACTACAGGGTTATAAATACAAAATCAAATAGGGGGGTAATGCAGGAGTAGGTTTAATAATGAATAAAAAAATAGGAGTGTGGGTAAGCTACCACAAACAGCATAGTGAACGCATTATTGTGGCCAAGATAGATACGAAGCCCACGCCTACTACAGTAGTACAAGTTTATATGGCAACTAGCTCTGCAGATGACGAAGAAATTGAAGAAATGTATGATGAAATAAAAGAAATTATTCAGATTGTGAAGGGAGACGAAAATTTAATAGTCATGGGTGACTGGAATTCGGCAGTAGGAAAAGGGAGAGAAGGAAATGTAGTAGGTGAATATGGACTGGGGGTAAGAAATGAAAGAGTAAGCCGCTTGGTAGAATTTTGTACAGAGCACAACTTAATCATAGCTAACACTTGGTTCAAGAATCATGAAAGAAGGTTGTATACATGGAAGAAGCCTGGAGATACTGACAGGTTTCAGATAGATTATATAATGGTAAGACAGAGATTTAGGAACCAGCATTTAAATTGTAAGATATTTCCAGGGACAGATGTGGATTCTGACCACAATCTATTGGTTATGACCTGCAGATTAAAATTGAACAAACTGCAAAAAAGGTGGGAATTTAAGGAGATGGGACCTGGATAAACTGACTAAACCAGAGGTTGTACAGAGTTTCAGGGAGAGCATAAGGGAACAACTGACAGGAATGGGGGAAAGAAATACAGTAGAAGAAGAATGGGTAGCTTTGAGGGATGAAGTAGTGAAGGCAGCAGAGGATCAAATAGGTAAAAAGACGAGGGCAAGTACAAATCCTTGGGTGACAGAAGAAATACTGAATTTAATTGATGAAAGGGGAAAATATAAAAATGCAGTAAATGAGGCAGGCAAAAAGGAATACAAACGTCTCAAAAATGAGATCGACAGGAAGTGCAAAATGGCTAAGCAGGGATGGCTAGAGGACAAATGTAAGGTTGCTTATCTTACTATGGGTAAGATAGATACAGCCTACAGGAAAATTAAAGAAGCCTTTGGAGAAAAGAGAACCACTTGTATGAATATCAAAAGCTCAGATGGAAACTCAGTTGTAAGCAAAGAAGGGAAAGCAGAAAGGTGGAAGGAGTATATAGAGGGTCTATACAAGGGCGATGTACTTGAGGATAATATTATGGAAATGGAAGAGGATGTAGATGAAGATGAAATGGGAGATATAATACTGCGTGAAGAGTTTGACAGAGCACTGAAAGACCTGAGTCGAAACAAGGCCCCGGGAGTAGACAACATTCCATTAGAACTACTGACAGCCTTGGGAGAGCCAGCCCTGACGAAACTCTACCATCTGGTGGGCAAGATGTATGAGACAGGCGAAATACCCTCAGACTTCAAGAAGAATATAACAATTCCAATCCCAAAGAAAGCAGGTGTTGACAAATGTGAAAATTACCGAACTATCAGGTTAATAAGTCACGGCTGCCAAATACTAATGCGTATTCTTTACAGACGAATGGAAAAACTGGTAGAAGCCGACCTCGGCGAAGATCAGTTTGGATTCCGCAGAAATATTGGAACACGTGAGGCAATACTGACCCTACGACTTATCTTAGAAGAAAGATTAAGAAAAGGCAAACCTACGTTCCTACCATTTGTAGACTTGGAGAAAGCTTTTGACAATGTTGACTGGAATACGCTCTTTCAAATTCTGAAGGTGGCAGGGCCAAAATACAGGGAGCAAAAGGCTATTTACAATTTGTACAGAAACCAGATGGCAGTTATAAGAGTCGAGGGACATGAAAAGGAAGCAGTGGTTGGGAAGGGAGTGAGACAGGGCTGAAGTCTCTCCCCAATGTTATTCAATCTGTATCTTGAGCAAGCAGTAAAGGAAACAAAAGAAAAATTCGGGGTAGGTATTAAAATCCATGGAGAAGAAATAAAAACTTTGAGGTTCACCGATGACATTGTAATTCTGTCAGAGACAGCAAAGGACTTGGAAGAGCAGTTGAATGGAATGGATAGTGTCTTGAAAGGAGGGTATAAGATGAACATCAACAAAAGCAAAACGAGGATAATGGAATGTAGTCGAATTAAGTCAGGTGATGCTGAGGGAATTAGATTAGGAAATGAGACACAAGTAGTAAAGGAGTTTTGCTATTTGGGGAGCAAAATAACTGATGATGGTCGAAGTAGAGAGGATATAAAATGTAGACTGGCAATGCCAGGGAAAGCGTTTCTGAAGAAGTGAAATTTGTTAACATCGAGTATAGATTTAATTGTCAGGAAGTGTTTTCTGAAAGTATATGTATGGAGTGTAGCCATGTATGGAAGTGAAACATGGACGATAAATAGTTTGGAATGGTTCAAATGGTTCAAATGGCTCTGAGCACTATGGTACTTAACATCTGAGGTCATCAGTCCCCTAGAACTTAGAATTACTTAAACCTAACTAACCTAAAGACATCACACACATCCATGCCCGAGGCAGGATTCGAACCTGCGACCGTAGCGGTCACGCGGTTCCAAACTGAAGCGCCTAGAACCGCATGGCCACTCTGGCCGGCAATAGTTTGGACAAGAAGAGAATAGAAGCTTTTGAAATGTGGTGCTACAGAAGAATGCTGAAGATTAGATGGGTAGATCACATAACTAATGAGGAAGTATTGAATAGGATTGGGGAGAAGAGAAGTTTGTGGCACAACTTGACTAGAAGAAGGGATCGGTTGGTAGGACATGTTCTGAGGCATCAAGGGATCACCAATTTAGTATTGGAGGGCAGTGTGGAGGGTAAAAATCGTAGATGGAGGCCAAGAGATGAATACACTAAGAAAATTCAGAAGGATGTAGGTTGCAGTAGGTACTGGGAGATGAAGAAGCTTGCACAGGATAGAGTAGCAAGGAGAGCTGCATCAAACCAGTCTCAGGACTGAAGACCACAACAACAACAGCATACACAAGACACTGATTCATCGTTAACGAAAATCATATATGAGAGTTGTACTCCATCTGCTGAGGAAATCTCCACATTAATGCAGAAATGCCATAGCAAAAACTACTTCTGTCGTTGACAATCATCTGTTAACTTAAACCCTTCCTTTGGAGAATGCAGGGATTTCGAAGAATCCCTTCTTAATCGATGCCTACAGTATAAGATCAACACACTCTCCAAAGTTTAAGTTTCTATGCTTAGGCGTTTGGACTAGGCGATAGTGAGTCAGTGGCACAGGAAATTGCCTTTTTTATATAGATTTCATAACCCGCTCAAAAATACTGTTCTTATAGCAAATATAATTTCCTAATTACTCGACTTTTAGAAAAGATTGTTAACAAAGATCGCTTAAATTTCAAAATTACAAATTAAATTGTTGTCACATTTATGTATTTCACTCTACACGGATACGCTCGTAGAACAGGCATCTTAGTTTAAAAATTTACACCAGTCATGAATCGAACTTAGGCCAATAACTTTTTTTCCCAAAAATCATTTATAGCACTAAAATATAATCAATTACAATGTTACATAAAGGCTGAGCGAACCATCTTTCAAATTGTAATATCAATTAAGGAACTAATTTAAAAAATTAAATAAATAAATAATTAAACTAAGGAGCAACATCGGTCAGTAACTGTATTCGCAGCCACAAATACTTTCGAAAAATCATTCTGAATAAATCGAAAATTCTTACCGTAGTGAAGTCGCCGGATAACGCATATATATCTGCTCTTATAATAAATTTTTCTGGCACAGCCCAGTGCAATGCTGGCCGATAGATTTGTCATGCATAAAAAGAACAACTGATTTTTCTTTACAATAATCGGGATGACCATGGATTGGAGGAATTAGTAAATTCTTTAAATTGAGATCAATGATTGTCAAAAGTTAATCTTTATAAAAAAGATTATTATTAACAGGTATTTTTAAAAATTTACATGGGACTTGATATAACAATACTACATACGCGCGAGGCTGCTTTTACCTTAGATTATATCGCTCAGGCTCCGCCATCGCTCCACACAACCGGCCCAGCCAACAGATGGCGAGGAACTACTTAATCCTACTGCTACACAGTTCCTACTGCATACAACACTGCTCTCTGGTCTGAGATTCTTTATAGCTTACATATTGCAGGCAGCACATGAGCAATCCATCAAAGTTACATCTGCTCGAGTGTGCTAGCAACAAAATTCTTTAATCATGGACCTCTTGCATAAGGGGGGGGGGAGGGGGGGGGCAAAAATTTGGCAGCGATGGTCAGACAATTGGACTTGCCATGAGCAACAAATTTTTCTATAATCCATTTAGTTTACTAAGTCTACAGTCACAGAGTAAATTTATTTATTTATTTATTTATTTATTTATTGTTCCGTGGGACCACATTTAGGAGAAGTCTCCATGGTCATGGAACGAGTCAATACATGAAATTATAACACGATTGTAGAAACAGATAAAATGATACAAGTCGTTAGTTTAAATAAAGAAAATCAAGAATGTAACACTGGAATTTGCTTAATTTTTTATCTCTTCCAGGAGCTCCTCGACAGAATAGATGGAGTGAGCCATGAGGAAACTCTTCAGTTTAGACTTAAAAGTGTTTGGGCTACTGCTAAGATTTTTGAGTTCTTGTGGTAGCTTATTGAAAATGGATGCAGCAGAATACTGCACTCCTTTCTGCACAAGAGTCAAGGAAGTGCATTCCACATGCAGATTTGATTTCTGCCTAGTATTAACTGAGTGAAAGCTGCTAACTCTTGGGAATAAGCTAATATTGCTAACAACAAACGACATTAAAGAAAATACATACTGTGAGGGCAATGTCAAAATACCCAGACTATTGAATAGGGGTCGACAAGAGGTTTTCGAACTTACACCATACATAGCTCGAACAGCCCGTTTTTGAGCCAAAAATACCCTTTTTGAATCAGAAGAATTACCCCAAAAAATAATACCATATGACATAAGCGTATGAAAATATGCGAAGTATACTACTTTTCGTGTTGAAATGTCACTTATTTCAGATACTGTTCTAATGGTAAATAAAGCGGCATTTAGTTTCTGAACAAGATCCTGAACATGGGCTTTCCACAACAGCTTACTATCTATCCGTACGCCTAGGAACTTGAACTGTTCCGTCTCGCTTATAACATGCCCATTCTGTCTGATTAAAATGTCAGTTCTTGTTGAATTGTGGGTTAGAAACTGTAAAAACTGAGTCTTACTGTGATTTAGCACCAAATTATTTTCCACAAGCCACGAACTTACTTCATGAACTACATTATTTGATAATGTTTCAATATTACACACAAGATCCTTCACTACCAAGGTGGTGTCATCAGCAAACAGAAATATTTTTGAATCACCTGTAATACTAGAAGGCATATCATTTACATAAATAAGGAACAGCAGTGGCCCCAGCACCGACCCTTGGGGAACGCCCCATTTAACAGTGCCCCATTGGGACTGAACATCATTACCACTCTCAATATTGCGGAGGATTACCTTCTGCTTTCTGTTCTTAAAGTAGGAGGCGAACCAATTGTAAGCTACTCCCCTTACTCCATAATGTTCCAACTTCTGCAGTAATATTTTGTGGTCAACACAGTCAAAAGCCTTCGTTAAATCAAAGAAAACACCTAACGTTCTCAACCTTTTATTTAATCCGTCCAAAACCTCACAGAGAAAAGAGAATATAGCATTTTCAGTTGTTAAGCCATTTCTAAAACCAAACTGTACATTTGACAGCAAATTATGTGAATTTAAATGCTGCAGTAACCTTGTATATACAAGCCTCTCGATAACTTTAGCAAACACCGATGGCATAGAAATAGGTCTATAATTGTCAACATTATCCCTGTCTCCCTTTTTATAAAGTGGCTTCACTACCGAGTACTTTAATCGGTCAGGAAACCGACCACTGCTAAAGGAAAAGTTACAGATATGGCTAAGTACTGAGCTAATATACGTGGAACAATACTTCAGTATTCTGCAAGATACCCCGACATATCCATGAGAGTTCTTGGTCTTTAGTGATTTAATTATTAACTCAATCTCCCTCTTGTCAGTATCATGGAGGAGCATTTCAGGTAACAGTCTCGGAACACTTTTTTCTAAGAGCGCTATATGATTCCCTGTTGGGACTAGGTTTCTATTTAGTTCACCTGCTATATTCAGAAAGTGATTATTAAGTACTGTACATATATGCGACTTATCAGCAACACGGACATCCCCACTACGCACTGATTCTATATCCTCGACCTGTCTCTGCAGACCAGCCACTTCCTTTACGACTGACCATATGGTTTTAATTTTATCCTGAGACTTAGCTATTCTATCTGCATACCACATACTTTTTGCCTTCCTAATAACTTTTTTAAGCACCTTACAATACTGTTTGTAATGGGCTGCTGCATTTAGATTTTGACTGTTTCTAACGTTTTGATATAATTGCCACTTTGTTCTACAAGATATTCTTATCCCTTTAGTCAGCCACCCAGGCTGCCTGTTTGTGCTAGTACCCTGTTTTAAACGTTCTAACGGAAAGCAACTTTCAAAGAGCACGAGAAAAGTCTTGAGGAAAGCATTATATTTATCGTCTACTGTATCAGCACTATAAACATCTTGCCAATCTTGTTCCTTGATAAGGTTTACAAAAGTCTGTACAGCAACTGGATCAGCTTTCCTAAAAAGTTGGTAACTATATTTAACATGTGTTGAAGCACAAAAATCTTTTAGACTTAAAATTTGTGCATCATGATCTGAAAGGCCATTCACTTTTTTGCTAACAGAATGCCCTTCTAATAATGACGAATGAACAAAAATATTGTCTATGGTTGTTCTACTGTTCCCTTGCACTCTCGTTGGAAAGAATACGGTTTGCATAAGATTATATGAATTAAGGAGGTCTACCAGCATCCTTTTCCTTGCACAATCACTTATACAATTAATATTGAAGTCACCACATATAACTAACTTTTTGTATTTCCTATAAAGTGAACCAAGAACCTCCTCTAGCTTTAGCAAAAATGTTGTGAAATCGGAGTCTGGGGATCTATAAATAACAACAGTAAGAAGTTTAGCTCCACTAAATTTAACCACACCTGCACAACATTCAAACACCTTTTCAGTGCAGTACTTTGAAACATCAATTGACTCAAATGGGATACCGTTTTTCACATACATGGCTACTCCCCCACACCGCAAAGAGCTCCTAGAAAAGCTGCCAGCCAACCTGTATCCTGGTAAAGGAAGCCTCTGAATTATCTCCTTATTTAAGAAGTGTTCAGATATACCAATAATTTCAGAGTCAACATCTATAAGCAGTTCACTAACGTTATCTCGAATACCTTGTATATTTCGATGAAATATACTAATTCCCTCATTAATCGGATACCCAAGCTTTGTAGAAAGTGGTTTCTTTGTTAGAGAGACTTCCCTTAAGCAGGAATACCTATCAGCTGACTTCAATCTAAAAAAGGTACAGCTCTAACACCCACAACTACCGGAATTTTCCCATGAGTGATCCCACCACCCCCACCTATACTGTCACCTATAAGTTTTGCCAACCTCCCCTTCCCATACCTGTTGAGGTGCAGGCCATGTCTAGTGAAACCCGTCCTACTGATAGACTCCATCGACACCACTGAAATGTGACTCATGCCTTCTGTCATCAGCGCACCCCCAAGTCTCATGTTATTACGCCTGACGGCTATATTAAGATGAGGCCGATCGTGACGCTGAAACAGTTCCACGAAATGCACATTCGTGTTGCCAGTCTGAGTGGCTATCTTTTCCAGGTCACCATCTATGTCATACTTCCCATCCCTATCAATACTATTACCAGCCCCACCCACAATCACTACCTGATCCTCTTTAGTAAAATCCCTACATAACCCCCCTATGTTAAAAGTCACCTGAGCCAATCCTGCATTAGGCTTCACAATGCTGGTGACCTGGTACTCACTCCCCAAAACTTCCTGCAACTGCTGGCCTACACCTCTACCATGAGAACTACCTAACAGCAGAACCTTCTTCTTTCTCTTAGACTTTGCAACTGTCCTAGCCACCGTAACTGCTGAGGTCTGCTGCATACTTCCTACATCTACAGCTACTAGAGATTCCTCTCCACTAGACTCTGACAGTTGGTCATATCTATTACAAACACCAATAGTAAAACTATCTGAAAATCTCCTTCTCCTAGCAGATCTCTTGCCAACAGCCAGCTCCCATTCCCCAACCCCCTTCTCCCTCCTCATCCTATCTAGCTCCTCCTGTGCGTTTTTCAACTGCACCTGAAGGGCACAGATCTTACGCTCCTGCTCCTCTATCAACTTACTCTTGCTACATAACCTGCAGTTCCAGGAGAGGATCTCACCAGAATGCCCACTGGCTTCCCCACTGCATTCCCCCCAGTGAAAATACTTCGAACAAGTCTCACACCGCAATCCACTACTCACGAACCTACGGCAAAGCCCACACTTCTCACTCATGGTAAAATTTTACAATTATTGAAACAAGAAAACAACTTTATCTAAGTTCCGCTACTACAATAAGAAGATGTTAAAAACTGACTACAATTATCACAAACTTGCTCTACAAGGGAAGTAACTACTATTATTGACAGTATTAATCAACAACAAATGAGAATATAACAAAATACTAACACAGAAAGAAAATCAAACGTCTAATGACAGTAACGAAACTGAAAGCAGTTCGCAAAAATTTCTTCTGAAGTTATTTCACCGGAAAACACCAAGAACAAAGGTTGAAGACTACTAAAGTTCCTAAATAAACTACTATACACAAACAATTAATTAGTACTTAGCTTTCGATGCGCCGCTACAGCTGCAACTGGTCAGCGCGGAATGTAAACACGGGTAAGAGGTTAAGTTGCTCGATACGAAACACTCACAAATATCAGGCCACAACACACGAAATGCAGAGGTGAATGAAGAAACCACTAATAAGTCACTTATATAGTAAATATTATCACAAAAACAGTTAAAATATATATCTGAAAACTAAAAATAGATGAAAACTTAGAGAGCGATCTCACACGCAGTCACGCGCTTATGACGTCACACCAATACATATATATATATATATATATATATATATATATATATATATATATAACACTATTGATAAATACAGAACATATTAAGAAATGACATAAAGTGCATACACAGTGGGTAGAAAATATATTAAGAAATGATAAAAGTGCACACACACTGTATAAGTTTTTACCATTTTACAAGAATTTAAATATACTGAGAAATGAAATAAAGTCTTTACCATTTTACAAGAATTTAAACAAATTGAGAACTGAAATAAAGTGCACACACACTGTATAAGTCTTTAGCATATTTAGGAGAACTGATCATATTAATAAATAAAATGAAGTGCACACATACTGTAAAAGTCTTTAGCATTTTACAAGAACTGAATACATCAAGAAATGAAATAAAGTGCACACGCAGTGTAAAAGTCTTTAGCATTTTTACGTGAATTAAACACATCAAGGAGTGAAATAAAGTGCACACACGCTGTAAAACTCTTTAGCATTTTACAAGAACCAGGAAAGGAATGGTAAGGATAGGATCATGGCTGTAGCACAGTGAGTTGCACGTAGCTGTGCTGAAAGTCCGTATCTTTCTACAGAAGCACAACACCAAGTGAGACAATGTGAAGTTCTCTTCCATGAAGTATTTATCAGTGTAGCCAAGACACTGAAATGTTGTATTAATAGTCTATGTTATCATTTTGGTGGTACTTTAGGTACACCAAACAGTAGGACCATAATAACATCTCCATCGTTCAAGGTGGTGGACAGCTTGATATGTCAACACCACGTTCTTGTAGAATCCATACTCTTTACCCATGTAGAATTAGTGCAAAAACCAAGTATAGTGCTCCATGATCATGAGGAGGGACAAGACATACAGATATTGCAGTAATTGTTGGTAATTAGGTCAGAAGGTGAAGGATACATTAGGTCTTATGCTAGTCATCACTCAGAATTACACTAGTGTATCAACCGATCTAAATAATTATTGGCATTCATTGGCTATTTACACAGTATTTAAGCAATATGTATGGAGGATTACAGAACATTATTCATAAGTCATCTCATTACAGTAATCACTGGTATAGCATTTATGCGTAAGTCATCTCATTACAGTAATCATTGGCATAGCATTTTTGCATAAGTCATCTCATTACAGTAATCAGTGGCATTCATTGGCCAGTTAGTAAACATGTAGCAAGTATTGAATATTACAAAACACTATTCATAACTCATTTCATTGCAGTAATTATTGGCATTTATTTATAGAGTACAACAAAATATTATTAAGAACTCATCTCATTACAGTAATTATTGGCATAGCATTTATACAGTATAGCAGAATATTATTTACAGAAATTATTGGCATAGCAATTATGCATAAATCATCTCATTATAATAATCCTTGGCATAGCATTTATGCAGTATTACAAAACATCATTCATAACTCATCGCGTTACAGTAATTATTGGCATCATGTCATCTCATTACAGTAATCATTGGCATCATAAGACATCTCATTACAGTAATTATTGGCATAGCATTTATAGAGCATAGCAAAATATTATTTACATATATTATTGGCATAGCATTTAAACCTAAGTCATCTCTTTATAATAATCATTGGCACACCATTTATGCAGTATTACAAAACATTATTCATAACTCATCTCATTACAGTAATTATTGGTATTATGTCATCTCATTGCAGTAGTCATTGGCATTCAGTTATGCATAAGTCATCTCATTACAGCGATCATTGCTATAGCATTTGTACAGTATTACAAAACATGATTCAGTATTATTGAGAAGTCATCATTCAAAGCAAGAGTTATTGCATGTAGCATCAATCTGCTAGTGTTTATATATATCATGTAAGTGACATAAGACATATTTAAAATGTAACACATTGTAACTATTACTCAAGGTCTGTAGTCCAATAATACGTAGATGTAATGGATTCAATACATCAGAGAAATCTGCATTATATTCAGGACTAGAAATATATCGCATTATTAATTGTATGCTGGTAATAGTTGGGACTGGTAATATATTTTTTTTTTTGTGCTAGCAATGCACTGCGTTGGGATCGGTAGTCAATTGCTAGTGTATGAAAATATTTGCTTTTGACTTATTGCTGGAAATAAGGATTAATAACATCATTCGTCATGAGTCAGCTGTAGCAAGGTTATGAAACAAGTACAGTATGTGTGATAACATTCATAAATCATAGACACAACTGAGTAAAAAAAGTACAAGTATTAGAACAGGTTTCATAACTAACTGCTTATAGCATATTAATATCATGGAAAAAATACAAAGTGGATTATTGACCTGAAAAAAAGTATATTATGCTGAAAAGTAGTAAACTTCAAATTAACTGGTAATGAAATGTGTACAATTTTGGTAAACATTTTTGGAAAGCAGTGATCAATTAGTTGTTATATTTTGATTAAAGTTCAGTCTTGATCAAGACTGAACTTTAATCAAAATATAATGAAATGTGTACTTAATATGTATGTTCTCTAGCTGTCTTTCCAAAAACATTCAGTCATTATACTATGCGACATATGACACTGTCAAAAGGAACTGCAACAAATACTTAAATAACTAAATAGCATCTCTTAACTAATAGAAAATATATAAAATTCATCATTATCATCATCTGCAAAGAAAAACTTAATTATTCGTATTATCATATTCTTCATATAACTATTCATCATCATTTATTATCATCTGCAAAAAATAGACACTTCATTATTCATTATTCGTATTACCATTTACTTCATACAACTATTCATAGTATTGTGTTTCTTACTTCTAGCATATTTCATCACTAAAATTAGCATTTCTAGTTCTGTCTGACAGCCTGCAATGATCACCTCGTATTCTGAAAGAAAAATAATTAGTCAAGACTGCTATTATTCAGTGTGTATAGTATATTTATGTTAATGCTTGTTAATTCTGATCCATTTACTCTTCATGATACGGTATTGCATTTTCTTTCGTTCATGCCGATGGTGAAATTTCCATTTCATAGTAAACCACTGTGGTTTGTTTAATTTATTTCTTTTACATGTTATTGCTTTCTGAAAATGATGAATATGGATTAAAGTTTTGCATTTAATTCAAATACCCATTAAATAAAAACTTGTTTCTAGTGATATAACTAAGCATACAGCATAGCATGACAGAAAACGTATTATGGCAAAAACATAGACAGTTTTCAAGTGCAAGAAATGTACACGCAGTATCATAATGTAGTAGCAAAAAATGTAAAATAGTCAAGATGTTGAGATATCATAAGGCAAAATGTCAATGTCAACTGGTGTTTGTTACTTCTTAAAGATTTCATAGTGCATACAGAGAAAAATTCTACTTTCGATAGGAAAACAATCATACATACACAAAAAATGGAAAATGTGCATGGTCTGATGTCTAACGACAAGAAAAGCGACCTGCTAACCTTACCTTGCCGGGCACTTGCCAAGAAAAAAATACGATCATTATCAGTAAGTAGTCACATAAATATAATTGCATAAGTGGCCATATAAATATCAGGAAATGGCATTACAGTGTGATAAATCATAAAGTATGTTCATTCAATAAAGGGTTTAATATTGGAGACATGGTGATTGCCTTTGCTTTTTCTGGTTCTCAAAGTTTCGACATGTACTACATTGATGTGAGGAACGCTGCGAATTCGATATGGACCTGCGTATAGAAGCTCAAATTTACTGCATCTACTCTTTACTCTGTTGGATAAATAGTGTGTGTGTGTACTAATATCTTCCGTCCAATGCGAAAGTCATGGCGTTTACAAACCTGCTTTTTCTGTCTTTTCCGGCGCTCTGCGGCACGTTTGATGTTCTTGAGCACAATGTTAATTATTTCATGGTGGCGTAGTCGACGAGATGTAGGAAAAGATAGTAATTCTTTAATTTTGTTAGGTGGTTCAACATTAATCAATATAACAGTCGGAGATAGCATTGTAGATTCATTTGGTATGGATTTAATTACATTCTGGAATGAGAGTATGTGTGTATCCCAATCAATATGTTTTTTATGGCAGTATATTCTACATAGTTTACCAATTTCTTTCATTAGTCGTTCACAAGGGTTCGAAGAAGCGTGATACTTGGATATATAGATCGGAGAAATATTTCTTGTTCGTGACATACGTGTCCCTATCGCAGATCGAAACTGTGATCCATTCTCGGAAATTACTTCAATACATGCCCTACATGAAACAAAAAATGTTTTACAAATTGCATTGGAAATATATTTAGCAGTAGCTTTGCGTAACGGAGTGAAGGTAAAAAATTTCGAAGTGAGTTCAACAGCGACAAAGACGTAGCATAAACCTCTATTAGTTCTGGGAATTGGACCAAAAATGTCTACAGCGGCCATGTGTCTCAATTTAACGGGTACAATGTGATGTAACGGAGGAATATGTGAAGTCGTGTCTGATTTAGCTTTCTGGCAGATTTTACATGACGCTAAAACTCGTCGAATGCGTTTCTCCATGTTCGCAAAATAACAGTTCTGTCTCAGTATAAGAAAACATTTTCTGGCTCCGTAATGTGCGTAACTTAAATGAGTATACCAAATTAATTTGTTAACAAGTTCGTCAGGAATGCATAATAACCAATTGTTGCTGTCAGGGTGAGAGCGGCGAAACGGAATGTTATTGCGTACAGTGTAATGGTTTCTGATGGTAACATTATTCCTATCTTGCCAAAGGTGTTTAATTTCTTTCCATACGTTATCTTTTTTCTGCTCTTGTGCTATGTCTTGTAATGACGACGAAATGAAATTTTCGAATGCAACTTGTTGAATATACATGACGCTAGAATTTGCTTTGCAGAAGTTGGTTGCGATGTCTTGCTGACAGAACGGGATAATGCACCTGCTACAACATTTTGTGTACCGCGAATGTGAACAACCGTAAAATTAAATTCCTATAAATAAAGTTTCCATCTGCTTAATCTGTCATGTGTAAATTTAGCGGAAAGTAAAAACTGTATAGCTCTATGACCTGTATAAACGGTAGTATGTCTTCCATAAAGAAAATGCCTAAATCTGGTAAATGCCCATACAACACATAATGTTTCAAGTTCTGTAACAGAATAATTACTTACAGCAGGTGACAGAATGCGACTTGCAAAGGCGATTTTTTTAATTACTGTATTGCCATCTTCTTCAATTTCCTGAAAAATGTGTACGCCTAAAGCGGTGTTAGAACTGTCGGTGGCAATCGAAAACTTTCTGGTAGGATCTGGGTGTGATAAAAGTGGTGCATTTAACGAGGCATGTTTCAGATTAACAAACTCAGACTGTGCTTGGCTATCCCAGGACCAAATAGTGTTTTTACCCGTCAACTGGCATAATCTAGTGGTGTCTAAAGCAGAATAATGAATAAATTTACGAAAAAAGTTAATTAATCCCAAAAAGCTGCGTAGTTGTCTCTTCGTCGTTGGAACAGTAATGTCACGTAAAGCTTGAAGTTTTTCCGGGTCAGGTGCAATGCCTTCTGCTGAAATTAAATGTCCAAGAAATATTATAGAAGTTTTGCCAAAGAGCAATTTGCTAAGATTAACTGTGAGTCCTTGTGCACGAAAAGTTTGCAACAGTTGTTCCAGAATCAGATTGTGTTCAGACCTGTTAGCTTCTGCAATAAGAATGTCGTCTACATACGTTGTGATTCTGTCTTTCAGTTCTGTCGAAAGTACAGTATTCAAACCGCGAATAAATGCTGCTGAAGAAATTGTTAAACCGAACGGTAATTTGCAAAATTGATAACAATCACCAAAACAGAGAAATTCTGTGTACTTTCTGCAGTTCGGATGGAGCTGAATTTGCCAAAATCCCGATTTTAAATCTAATGTGGAATAAATAGCAGTACCATGAAATTTCTGTAGATGATCTTCTAGTGCCTGTGGGCGATCTGTTTCATTAATAATAATGTCATTGATGTGACGCGAATCAAGTACGAGGCGAAGTGATCCATCCTTTTTCTTAACAATATGGAGCGGGTTTATGTACGGACTAACTGCCGGTTCAATAAATCCTTGGTCAAGCATAGCTTGCAATTCTTTCTTAACTTGTTCTCTGTGAATATGCGGAATGGGATAATGTTTGGCTTTAAACGTGTCGTGGTGTTTAACTTGAAATTCATACATAAAACCGGACATAGTACCAGGGACGTTGTCAAAAACTGGAGCTTGCTGTAAAAGAAGTTTGCGTAGCTCTGTACGTTCGTCGTCTGTATTTGCACTGTTTCGCTGTAGTTTATCAGAAATCATCTGTATAACGTCATAGTAGGCTCCGTCTGGAGAATTATAGTTGTGTACGTACGTATCTATGAACAACGTGGAATGACAGTTTGTGTAACGCGATGTAGAAATGACCTCTGTTCGATTAATTAATTGTTCTTCTGCAGATAAAGAGTGCTGAAATTCTAAAGCCAGTTGTAAATTTTCATCCTTTAACATTAAATAGGAATTTTGAAAGTCAATAATGGCGTCATGTTGTACCAAAAAATTCGTACCTAAAATAACGTCTGTTGTCAATAAGGGAACAATCCAAAAATTTGAGTGGAACGTATGACCTGCAATACAAAACGATAAGTGCGTCTGTAATTTTACGTCTACTCCTTTACCAGATACTGCTCCTTTTACTTTAGTTTTGCCTAATGGTAACGTAGGATAGGTATTCTCTTTGTTACATTCGTTGAAAGTTTCTTCATTTATAACTGACATAGGTGATCCAGAATCGATTACTGCTGAAAATTTGGATGATCCAATCTTTACTTCAATGACAGGGTGGGAACTGGCTTTTTGAATAACTGCTTTTTCATGCAAAAGTGTGTCTCGGATGTCGTCAAAAGTAATAACATTTTCGTGAACAAGATTCTGTATATCTGAAGTGTTGCTTAGGTTGCTGGAAGATGCAACCTGTATTGATCTAGTCAAATTCTATCTGACGTGCTGTTATTTGCAGGAAGATGCTGTGGCATTTCGACTATTTGTACTGTTCTGTTACTTCGTCCTGACCTATTAGGTCCGGGAAGGTACCTACTGTCTGGTTCATTCATGTTAATTTGTTGTTGTGGTTGATTCTGCTGCTGGTAAGACCGACTGTTACGCTGAAAATTGTGCTCATTACTTTACGTCTGTGATGATAGTCTTTGTTATATGGCGCGTTGCGATAGGAATTGAAATGATGTGTTTTCTGTACGTACTGATTTCCTTGTTGCGGTGCGTTACTATTTGGTGGAGCCGACGCTATACGTGTAAGCGGCGAAACATTAAAGCTTGGTTGACCTTTGCACATTATATTGTTGGTTAGGTATGCTAACCGGCTGGTTTTGTTGTTGTTGTGGGGAAAAACCTCCATTGTTGCCAAACTGTCTTTGATGTTGCTGATAATTATGAGGATACTGATAATTAAAATTTTGTCTGTTAATAAAGTTCTGGTGGTTGTCGTTCCTGGACCGTCTATCACCTTTGCTATTAAAAGAGCGTGGCTGATCGTAATTGCCGTATGCTTGTTGGCCTTGGTTATGATATGAAAAATTTTTGTTTATGAAAGAATAGTCTGATTGCTGAACTTCCAAAAGCTGTAGCAGATCTCTAAATGCCGAAATATTTTTTTTCTGCTGTCCTGTTAAAAGTGATACTCTTAACGATCGTGGTAATTTTGAAATACACAATTGGATAAGTGCTGATTCACTGTATGGCTCACTTAAGTATTGGTTTTGTTGGACCATGCGTTCAAAAAATTGCGTGACAGTGGGAAAATTTGAGTTCTCATAATTCGGTAAGCTAATTAATTGATCCTTGATTCCGCGCTGTGTCGTCTTCGACCAATACGCTGACAGAAAAGCATTCTGAAATTCTTCTACCGAGTAGCATTGTCTCGCTATCGGTCTCATACGAGTTGCAAATAAATTCAAGTTTGTGTGTTACTGGCCAAGTTGGTGGAAACGCAAAGCTAAATTGTTGTATCCAACCCAAGGGGTGAATCCGTGTTCTGTCATTCTTAAATACCTTAAATTTTCTCACGGATAGAAAGTGCTTGTAATCAAAATTATCGTCTTTGTATGTCTGAGCAGGTTCAGGATTGTATGATAATCTGTTTGTCTGTGACTGTTCGGAATCTAAGTCACGTACTCTCTGTAAATTACCTAAACTATAATGGCTGTGTGAGTGTGAGAAATGTTCGGAAAAGTGGCGTATGCTGTGTCGTGTTAGAGGCTGAGACATTTTTCATCTCTGTCACTTCTTGCTGTAAAGATGAAAATTTTCTACGTAATATACAGGGTGTTACAAAAAGGTACGGCCAAACTTTCAGGAAACATTCCTCACACACAAATAAAGAAAACATGTTATGTGGACATGTGTCCGGAAACGCTTAATTTCCATGTTTGTTGTTGTTGTGGTCTTCAGTCCTGAGACTGGTTTGATGCAGCTCTCCGTGCTACTCTATCCTGTGCAATATTTTTCATCTCCCAGTACCTACTGCAACCTACATCCTTCTGAATCTGCTTAGTGTATTCATCTCTTGGTCTCCCCCTACGATTTTTACCCTCCACGCTGCCCTCCAATACTAAATTGGTGATCCCTTGATGCCTCAGAACATGTCCTACCAACCGATCCCTTCTTCTGGTCAAGTTGTGCCACAAACTTCTCTTCTCCCCAATCCTATTCAACACTTCCTCATTAGTTATGTGATCTACCCATCTAATCTTCAGCATTCTTCTGTAGCACCACATTTCGAAAGCTTCTATTCTCTTCTTGTCCAAACTATTTATCGTCCATGTTTCACTTCCATACATGGCTACACTCCATACGAATACTTTCAGAAATGACTTCCTGACACTTAAATCAATACTGGATGTTAACAAATTTCTCTTCTTCAGAAACGCTTTCCTTGCCATTGCCAGCCTACATTTTATATCCTCTCTACTTCTACCATCATCAGTTATTTTGCTCCCCAAATAGCAAAACTCCTTTACTACTTTAAGTGCCTCATTTCCTAATCTAATTCCCTCAGCATCACCCGACTTAATTAGACTACATTCCATTATCCTTGTTTTGCTTTTGTTGATGTTCATCTTATATCCTCCTTTCAAGACACTGTCCATTCCATTCAACTGCTCTTCCAAGTCCATGTTAGAGCTCATTTTAGTTTCGTTCTTCCACCTACGCTCAATGGAGCACGTTATCATGATTTCATACGGGATACTCTACCTGTGCTGCTAGAACATGTGCCTTTACAAGTACGACACAACATGTGGTTCATCCGCGATGGAGCTCCTGCACATTTCAGTCGAAGTGTTCGTACGCTTCTCAATAACAGATTCGGTGACCGATGGATTGGTAGAGGCGGACCAATTCCATGGCCCCCACGCTCTCCTGACCTCAACCCTCTTGACTTTCATTTATGGGGGTATTTGAAAGCTCTTGTCTACGCATCCTCGGTACCAAATGTAGAGACTCTTCGTGCTCGTATTGTGGACGGCTGTGATACAATACGCCATTCTCCATTGCTGCATCAGCGCATCAGGGATTCCGTGCGACGGTGGGTGGATGCATGTATTCTCGCTAACGGAGGACATTTTGAACATTTCCTGTAACAAAGTGTTTGAAGTCACGCTGGTACGTTCTGTTGCTGTGTGTTTCCATTCTATGATTTATGTGATTTGAAGAGAAGTAATTAAATGAGCTCTAACATGGAAGGTAAGCGTTTCCGGACACATGTCCACATAACATATTTTCTTTCTTTGTGTGTGAGGATTGTTTCCTGAAAGTTTGGCCGTACCTTTTTGTAACACCCTGTATTATTGTATGAACCTATCTCACTGATTGCTGTATGTTTTGGAATTCAGCTGTTTCATTAAACGAAACTGGTGACGAATCGTCTGATTTGGTGTCATTGTTATTTTCGATAACGTCAATACGACTGGCCAATTCATCAAATTTTTCAGTCAGTGCTTTTACGAGATCGTCGTTTTTAGTGTCACAAGCATTAATTTGTTTCTGCATTTTACGTGTGGTTTTGTTTCATTTCTTAACGTCTGCTTTAATGGCATCGGGATTCTGTATTAATTCTAATTGTTCAAGTCTGTTGGTCATTGTCTGAAAGACTATTGTATACTTATTTTCCCAAGTCTGAATATTAGTATCTGTTTTTGTTTTTAGATCGGATATTTTACCATGCAGTTCAGTGTTCAACTGTTTGATAGTATTGATTTCGTCTGATACTGTAGCAATGTTGTTGTCTACGTATGTTTTAGCTTTCGTAAATAACTTACGCTTATCTTCCTATCTCTGTACAGTAATTGTTTCCATGACTTGTTTCTTTACTTTGTTGTGTTCCTGTATAAATTTACGGTAACGCGTTTCACTGTTTTGTAGGTGGTGATTAAAACGTTCGTCAATTTGCCTGTTCTGTTGGTCAAATTTCGTGTCTACTTTCGCATCCAGTGTGCGTGAAAGTTCGGATGACATTAATTTAAACTCGTCGCGTAACTGTGTTGCGTTTTCAGAATATTGTTTAGCGACTGCACTAATTTCATCTCTAAGTAATTTAGTTGTGGCAGCATGTGTATTGCGTATCTCTTCACTATTATTCCTGGCGCAGGCCTTAATTTCCTCACGTAATTGTTTTTTAGTTTCATTACATTGCTCCGCAACGGCTGTAATCTGTTCAGTAAGCTGTTCAACGAGGTGTCAAGTTTTTCATTAATTTGTTTGAACGATCTGTGATGTTTTTCATTCGACTGTTTGAAACTTACATTAAGGTTGTCGTGTTTTTCATTCAACTGTTTGAGATTTTCATTAAGTTGTTTGAAATTGTTGTCTTGTTTTTCATTCGACTGTTTGAGGTTTTCATTAAGTTGTTGTTTGAGATTTTCATTAAGTTGTAGCAATAATGCCATAACTCGATCCATGCCCAAATTAGCTGCTGCATTCTCTGTGCTGTGTGGTGGTGTATCTGCATGTGTCACGTTTTGTGTAACCATTTGGTCATTGTCCGATTCACAAAAAGGTTTGCCAATCGGATGTGCGCTGTTGGTCACTACATCGGAATCAAAGAAATCTGACATATTTTGACTACATAGTTCACCTTCGTTAGAAACATTTATTTGCTCATTACGTAAATTTTGCAAATCAGGTATGTCCAACTGGGCAGCGTTCATTGTAGCGGAAAGTGCCGCGTCATCAATTGTCGATAAATTTAGTGTGGACATAATTGAATTTGTTTGTTCATCATTTGAAATCAAATCATTACTGGTGGTCGGCACGCACTGATTATCTGTAATTGGGGGATTATCATCAAGACACTGAGTGTCGCTAGTATTATCGGTCAAATTGTTCGAGTCGGCTTTTTCACTCATTGTGCATCGCGTAGTACTGTTAGCAGTTTTTCGCGGCATTTTCACAAATCAAAGTTTAGCACAAAATCAAACAACGACGAAGCAAAAATGGAACAAATACAATATCAACAAAGAGCAATAAATTGCCGATGATCTATGAAAGAAGGTAAAAGTTTGACACGGTTAAACCAGGCGAGCGTGGTGACCATTCGACACTAGCGCGTTTGGAAATTATGCGGTTAGCAAACGCTTCATAGAGAATTTGCAAGATGTAAACTGCTACGTACACGTTCGATGATTTCAGACGGTTTTACGAGGGCCGGTTGGCTTTCGATTCGATGCAGTGACCATTGTACGGAAGCTTCTTACCCAGCTGGATGTTGTTTGGTGAGCAGGAACTGGATCACGACACATCCGTCGCAGCGAAAATAGCACTGCTCCGCGAACTCACGATGTTGCTTCGACCAGTACGACATGATTAGTGACCTACAAATGGGATGAAACTTGACACTCCGCGCTACTAATACACGGCGCAAATGTCGCTGTGTGTTTTCAGCGCACGTTAAACAAATTTGAAATCGTCAAAAGATTGTGAAATACCCTTTACATAATCAACCTTTATTGGATGGAACCCATCTCATAGTCTCATTCTACAGCACTCATTCCCGGGCACAACATATCATGGTTCACAACCCGGATCGCCACTAGTGTTACTTAAACATCGACAAACTATCGTCGTCCCCAGCTCGTGGTCGTGCGGTAGTGTTCTCGCTTCCCACGCCCGGGTTCCCGGGTTCGATTCCCGGCGGGGTCAAAGATTTTCTCTGCCTCGTGATGACTGGGTGTTGTGTGATGTCCTTAGGTTAGTTAGGTTTAAGTAGTTCTAAATTCTAGGGGACTGATGACCATAGATGTTAAGTCCCATAGTGCTCAGAGTCATTGAACCAAACTATCGTCACTATCGGTAGCCTGGTTTAACTATCGATAGTACTGTCGTTTATAGTGTAATTCCTTTTGAATTGGAGCTTGAAAAATTGTCCTTTCCTATTACCTCCATGGCGTTTGGAGTGCAGAGGGAAAGTAGATGGTATGGAGGTATTTAATCGACAACAAATATGGTGGAGCCTTAGCCAGTCTAAGTTGTTTATAAACTACGTTGTTAATGGACTGGTCGCTGTAGGGAAGGGGTCGTGAAAGAGGGAAATTCCTCGTTTGTCTTCCAGTGATGACAACTCGTATGTGCGCATCTTGTACCGCTGAGATGCTTACGGTAAAAATTACACACGTAAATAACATGGATTCATGAATGGGCGTTATACTGATTCTCATCTTCATGTGAGTGAGGTTACTTGCTTGTAGCAAGGAATTCAAATGTAAATAAGGATGTTATAATACAACGCAGTTAGCAGATTAAACAATGACATTTTAGAGATTATACAGGGCTATTACAAATGATTGAAGCGGTTTCATAAATTCACTGTAGCTCCATTCATTGACATATGGTCACGACCCACTACAGATACCTAGAAAAACTCATAAAGTTTTGTTCGGCTGAAGCCGCACTTCAGGTTTCTGCCGCCAGAGTGCTCAAGCGCGCAGTGAGACAAAATGGCGACAGGAGCCGAGAAAGCGTATGTCGTGCTTGAAATGCACTCACATCAGTCAGTCATAACAGTGCAACGACACTTCAGGACGAAGTTCAACAAAGATCCACCAACTGCTTACTCCATTCGGCCATGGCATGCGCAGTTTAAAGCTTCTGGATGCCTCTGTAAGGGGAAATCAACGGGTCGGCCTGCAGTGAGCGAAGAAACGGTTGAACGCGTGCGGGCAAGTTTCACGCGTAGCCGCGGAAGTCGACGAATAAACCAAGCAGGGAGCTAAACGTACCACAGCCGACGGTTTGGAAAATCTTACGGAAAAGGCTAAAGCAGAAGCATTTCTTAAACAGGAGATTGGAAAACCGATGGATCGGTCGTGGTGGAGATCTTGACCAACAGTTCATGTCATGGCCTCCACGCTCTCCCGACTTAACCCCATGCGATTTCTTTCTGTGGGGTTATGTGAAAGATTCAGTGTTTAAACCTCCTATACCAAGAAACGTGCCAGAACTGCGAGCTCGCATCAACGATGCTTTCGAACTCATTGATGGGGACATGCTGCGCCGAGTGTGGGAGGAACTTGATTATCGGCTTGATGTCTGCCGAATCACTAAAGGGGCACATATCGAACATTTGTGAATGCCTAAAAAAACTTTCTGAGTTTTTATATGTGTGTGCAAAGCATTGTGAAAATATCTCAAATAATAAAGTTATTGTAGAGCTGTGAAATCGCTTCAATCATTTGTAATAACCCTGTACTTTATAATGCGTTTTAAAATCAATACAATTATTAATTAAACACTCCTGCTACTGTCCTCTTCTCTTTCTGAGTCCTCATTGTACTTACAAGTGTTTTCAGTTGCAGATGTTAATGTGTAAAACGATTCGAAAACACAATACACTGACGCAATTCTAATGCCCTTGCGTCATTTATGCTTTTGCAGAAACACAAATATCACTCATACACTACTGGCCATTAAAATTGCTAAACCACGAAGATGACGTGATACGGACGCAAAATTTAACCGACAGGAAGAAGATGCTGTGATATGCAAATGATTAGCTTTTCAGAGCATTCACGCAAGGTTGGCGCCGGTGGCGACACCTACACGTGCTGACGCGAGGAAAGTTTCCAACCGATTTCTCATACACAAACAGCAGTTGACCGGCGTTGCCTGGTGAAACGTGGCTGTGATGCCTCGTGTAAGGAGAAGAAATGCGTACCATCGTTTCCGACTTTGATAAAGGTCGGATTGTAGCCTATCGCGATTGCGGATTATCGTATCGCGACATTGCGCTCGCGTTGGTCGAGATCCAATGACTGTTAGCAGAATATGGAATCGGTCGGTTCAGGGGGGTAATACGGAACGCCGTACTGGATCCCAAAGACCACGTATCACTAGCAGTCGAGATGACTGGCATCTTATCGGCATGGCTGTAACGGATCGTGCAGCCACGTCTCGATCACTGAGTCAACAGGTGGGGACGTTTGCAAGACAACAACCATCTGCACGAACAGTTCGACGACGTTTGCAACAGCATGGACTATCAGCTCTGAGACCATGGCTGCGGTTACCCTTGACGCTGCATCACAGACAGGAGCGCCTGCGATGGTGTACTCAACGACGAACCTGGTACACGAATGGTAAAACGTCATTTTTTCGGATGAATCCAGGTTCTGTTTACAGCATCGTGATGGTCGCATCCGTGTTTGGCGACATCGCGGTGAACGCACATTGGAAGCGTGTATTCGGGATCGTTATACTGGCGTATCACCCGGCGTGATGGTTACGCGGCTCGGTCACCTCTTGTTCGCATTGACAGCACTTTGAACAGTGGACGTTACATTTCATATGTGTTACGACCCATGGGTCTACCCTTCATTTGATCCCTGCGAAACCCTACATTTCAGCAGGATAACACACGACTGCATGTTGCAGGTCCTGTACGGGCCTTTCTGGATACAGAAAATGTTCGTATGCTGCCCTGGCCAGCACATTCTCCAGATCTCTCACCAGATGAAAACGTCTGGTCGATGGTCAATGGTGGCCGAGCAACTGGCTCGTCACAATACGCTAGTCACTACTTTTGATGAACTGTGGCATCGTGTTGAAGCTGCATGAGTACCCGTACACGCCATCCAAGCTCAGTTCGACTCAATGCCCAGGCGTGTCAAGGCCGTTATTACGGCCACAGGTGGTTGTTCTGGGCACTGATTTCTAAGGATCTATGCACCCAAATTGTGTGAAAATGTAATCACATGTCAGTGATAGTATAATATATTTGTCCAATGAATACCCGTTTATCATCTGCATTTCTCCTTAGTGTAGCAATTTTAATGGCCAGTAGTGTATGTTGGTTGTCCATATTGTCGTCGATTAGCGGAGCATGTTCCTTCAAGGACACAGCAGCTTCCGCAAAACTTAGTATAATAAATGCACAACCCGTCGAGTGTCAAGTTTTCTTTTATTTGTAACGTGGCTGGACATAATAACTAAAATATACAGCTGTATTTACATGCTATCTGCTTTCAAAGCATTGAATTACATATTCGTAAGTAATTAGGGCGAAACGTGAATGTTTCAGTAGATGTGATGCAAAACTAATCTCTTCTTGCCAAAAGTTGACTGTGAATGTCCAGGAATGTTTTTGCAAAACTCCAAATCCTGTAGATATATCTTATGCTCTTGCCCGTTAATGCTGAAACCCCTTGTTTGAAACTTGTGCAGAGGGTGAATAAGCTCACCTTTACTTTTATTTTATATTCCTTTCTTTCATTTTTTCGAGTTTATATCATTCTGCAACCCGATGAATGATTTTTCGAGCGTCACGAGGAAGAATTCTGCTCCTAAAGCTTCTAGCTCTACGGGGTATCGTAGGAGGTGACCTCAATGTGCCAACAATGGCTTCTGCCTCACTCATTTCTTTATTTAAACGCCACACAACAACAGCATAGTTCTTCACCACGCAACTACAGTGCCACAACTGTTTAATCGCTGTAGTTGGGAGCAGTTAGACAAAGGACACAATAGCGAAGAAGTGTTCCGAATGGTGCTGACGTGAAACGGTCAGTACTCTTCGCACGCCACCGATAGTCTCTCTCGGCTGAGGAAATTCCGCCATTCCAAGATTATTTTGTTTATGTAAGAGGTGCGTAAATGGAGCTTTTTATTATTGTTTTCAAAATGAACATTAAAAATCAACCACCTGTGTGGAACCTTTTCAAGAAAGTGGAGGATAATAGTCAGTTTGTAAAGTGGACATGATCAGGGAATCGGACTAATTTAAGAGGCCACTAAAAAGAAAGCATGGTGAAAAAGTAGGAACCACGAATTAGTAATAGAGTTGAAAGGTAAGGGATGAACTTGCTGCTAGATCAAGTGCAAGAGGTGCAGCCGTAAAAATCGAGAAGCTCTATAAAAAATTATTTTAACAGAAGTCAGTTGTACGATGTCAGTTCAAAGAAAGAATTTGGTTCTTTTTATGCACAAATGATGGCTATCGATATGCTGCCGTACGGAACTTCCGACTATCAAGGTTTGAAAAAAAATGTTTATGGCTCAGACAGCAGACATGAATCCCCAGATAAACCCACACTTAAATGTTTACCGATCTGAAAACTATACGAAGAGATAAAAAATAAATCACAGAAACACCCTAAAAAATGTAAATTTTTTAGTGTCACAGCGGACATGGGGAAAAGCGACGAGATTGAAGGCATACTGCCATTGACTCGCCACTTTATTATAGACGAAAAATTAGGTTCGCCCGCAAAAACTGCGGGTCATGACAACGCAGAATCTATGCACATGTAACTAACATTTTTTTAAAATGCTTCTTTCTTTAACTCGTCAATGCCATGCTGAGTCTCGTTTCTGTCTTGTGATTGGTACATGTCGGTACAAGTCAAGTCGGCGTAACTTGTTAGGTATTTCTTGGCAGTTTCACCCCTCC
Source organism: Schistocerca serialis cubense (assembly GCF_023864345.2). Lineage (NCBI taxonomy): Eukaryota > Metazoa > Arthropoda > Insecta > Orthoptera > Acrididae > Schistocerca > Schistocerca serialis. The sequence goes on from NC_064644.1 coordinate 525,399,415, forward strand.
CCTCCCCGCCCCCATTGCCCCTCACCTATTTTGTCAATAGAAATCCGAAGCCGTCGTGTCATTTGTGTTCTGTTTACAGAAACTGCCAACCGTAACAAATCATTGAATAACTGCGTGACAACAGGCTTAATATATTTGCTTATTCATTACTGCAAATTTGAACACAGATGTGCCTATAACGCGCTTTCTCAAAATATCGTTACTTCCGCGCCCAAAATTTTCACTTGATAATTTGTGCGATAGCAGACTAGCAAGTGATAAACGAATGCGAACCCCAACATCGTCTGAACCAAAATTAATGCAACATAGCAAAATCAGCTGACAGTGGCGTTACAATTACTGTATTGCTGTCTTCGGAGTATGTAAACAATTTGCTTTTGTGGCGATTAATGCGGAAGTCCTTCCATTGCGTTATCGTATCGGAACAGAGTTAAAACTTTCTGTGCTTATAAAACAGCCTCAATATTAATGCATAGTTTTGCCAAGAAAGACTAACCATAGCAAGTTGTAAATATAGGTCTGACTAACCGGATCGGAACTTTCCAGTGGTAATGGAAAACTCTCGGCTGTTGTGTAATGGAAGCTGTTGTATCGCCAGTACAGGGAAGCCGACGAAACGCTATCTATCAGGTTCTGTCAAGTGCAAACGTTAAGCGGCGCGGGTATATTGTAGGAATACATCGGTATGATGGGTGAAGGAGCCAACACTGCTATCTCTCGTCCCACCTTTCCTTATCGTTCATTAATACCACTCCGTGCGCTTCCCCCGACGTTAGGCGAAACACCCAACAGAGCTGCAACAAGCTACACACTTTATGTCGACTGCACTAAGATGACCTAAAGTGTTACCGAACTCAGCGACGTAGCAGCCGTAGCACTGCAGTAGAGTGATGGCCCTTTTGTTTCGTACTGAGTGTCAACTCAACTGAGAACAATCATTGTGAGTGAAGATGCCACCCTTGATCTCTTCAACGCAGTTTCAGTCTTGTTATTCCCATGTGCCAGTTATACCGTATCTGCTGCAGTTCATCAACAAACACGCACACCTAAGATAGCAACACTGCATGGCAGACCAGTAAACACATCTACGCCCGCATCCCTATTCCTTATGGTGACCTTCGTCTTCTTCTTCTTCTTCTTCTTCTTTCTCTTCCTCTTCCTGCTTTCGCCGTGCTTCTGAGAAGATAAAGCTGAACATCACATTCGCAAGAAATATATTGGTCCAATTTTCATGAGAATTATTTTTTTATATATGAAAGTAATTTTTCAGATAACAAGACGCTGAAAAAAAGAAATTTTCTGACAATATTATGCAAAATTTCGGACATACTGAAAGGTAAATCTAACATTACATTTTTTTCAGGTCATCGATCAAATCTTACTATAATATAATAACCGTGATAAGACAGTAGTAGTGGCTACAGAAAACGCTGCAGTTACGAGGAAGCTGCCTAAATCTTAAGGATTCTGTATTCACTCTGTTTTGCCCGCTGCGTCAACTTAACAGCACAATCTTGTTTCAAAGCAGAAACATTTCCCAAAATTTCATTGAAAAGAAAGGCTATTGTGACTTTATTTCATAAGTCTACGCTAGCGAGTGACAAACTGCGCAGTGTTCAAAAAAGAGCAAACAAAAAAGCACTAAGACTGGTACAGGAGATGCTGACTCGATGGAACAGCTCATACTACACGCTCAAAAGAATTTTGGAAGTACGAAGTGAGCTTGAGATTGCGACTAATGAAAGTTGAAAAGCACTGCCTACCCTCAGAGCAGAAAATTGCTTAGCTATACAAGAAATAATAGATCAACCTTTTGATGCAGCAACAACAACAATCTCAGAGGAGTCATACATCACTTCTTCCTTAATTATACCTCTTATACCAGGTAATGCTGCATAGTTTTCAGCCTTGTAAAGCACGTTAACAACTACCGAAGGACGAAGTGTTCTGGATTCCTTGATTAGATCAGTCGATGAAAGAGTGAAATCATTTAACACATTGACTGTAAATATATTTGTGACATTATTAGATCCTGGGTTTAAAAAACTTGTCTCAGGACGTTTCAAGAGGCAGAGAACGCTGCACAAGTACTTCAGGAAGAATATGCTGCTATCATCTTATCAAGAACGATACCTGAAACAGAAGCATCAATGAGCAGTGCTAATACGTCTACTGATACGTCTAACAGTTTGAAATCAGATGATCTACTTTCTTTGCCCAATTAGCAACAGCTTAACATCGATGTCGTTACACCAGCCAGTGATCCCATGATTGACCTACATCAATATTTTGAAAAACCTGTAGTACACAAGCATGCCTGGGTATTACAATATTATGCAAAATCGAATAGTATATTGCGTGTAACGGTTATTAAATTTTTGTGGTGTCCAGCGAGTTGAGTTCTTGCAGAGAGGTTTTTCTCCAAGGCAGGACAAATAATTATTCAAAAACGCAACAGATTAAAGGAGAAGCACTTAAACACCTTACTTGTATCTTTTATTTTAATGTTGTATTTTAAATAAAAGACTAAAGGCCAAGAATTTAAATACCTTACTTTTTGTGAAAAAAAGTTTGCACATCTTGTATTGTTGTATTTTAAGCAATAAAAGTTCTTAGGAAACTATTTCCCGTTTGAAATATCTGCCAAAAACTTTCGTTAGTTAATCGATACATCGACAGTTTTCAAAAATACTATCGATAGTATCAGTTGCGACAACTATCGATGTTTAAGTAACACTAATGGCCACCGATTTACTTTCATTACCCCTTTGCACTCCGTAATGCAGACACAGGGCATTTCCCTGCGCGCTTCTTCACGTTGCGGCCGCCCTGGAGGCGGGAGCGCCACAGAGAAATGCGCGGGTCTCTTTGTGCAGACAATGAGCCCACTGAGCAGCAATTAGAGTATACAGTAAAACAAAAAGTGCGCTGTCGTTCACGTAAATTTATATAGGGTGGTCAGAAACAGTCTGAAAAGCTCGTAAGGTTGTTGTAGGTTAGGTTGTCCTTGAGAAATAAGTGTTAAGAAAAAAAAAACGATAGGTTGCGCTGATTCCGACTTAATTACTATTAAAGACGGCCAGTCAGACCGTTGCGCCCGCAAGTTCAAGAGGCCCACCAGATTCAATTCGTGTCAGTTCTTCTCATAGCGCAGATGATGGCGCACGAAACTGCTCAGCCTTTGGCTCGGGTTCGATCCTTACTACCGTCCCACGTCCAATTTTTGTATCACTCTCTTTTCGTTTTTAGGAAACCAAACGAAGGAAGCGCTGCCGATACCGTCTGTGGTAGGCAGCTACAGTTCGCGGCGCAACGGCCTGATTAGTTAACTTCAATGCTAATTAACTCGGAAACGGCTGAACACATCGAATTTTTTCTAAACAATTACTTCTCAGCACAGCCTATCCTGCAATACCCCTAGAAGCTTTCCACAATATAAGTTTTTTATGGCGTCATATTTTTTGAAACTCCTCAGGGTGGACTGTTTCTATCACGGGCATCACCAGCACGAATTTAATAGGGGAGGGGGGGAGTGACAATTCAATTGATAGGATGTAGATTACAAGAGGCTCTAAACGAGAGGTGCCCTTGAAACATATAAAAAATTTGGAACCTAAAACTACTGTCTGAATCATTCTCGATACCTCAGACCGTATATTTTAATGACACTTAAAACTCTTAAAGCGTGCCAATGTAAGCCTGGATTAAAACGTATTTTGCTGTTACCGAGTACAAAGAAGTTATATAATATTAACATTTAAATTTATCGGCAGTGTGCTTATAATTATTATGTATTACATCCTAACGAAACGGTAATAGTCCCAAGTGCTTCCCACATATAAAATCTTCGTTCATGTACTATTTCGGCTCATAGTCAGTCGGTTAAGTGAAACAGTAAGAGACAAATATCTACACATTTTTAAATATTGTTCTACTTCGAGTATTAAAACCAGTTTAAGAAAGTGAAAATAATCCACACAATGTATTTTGTAGTTTAAAATACAGACATACGTTTTTAAAACAAGGAGAACTCTGGAAACCTATTACTTTACAGGAATACCCTCTAAAACTTCGCATTGCTTAGTTTCCTTTTACTGAGCAACATGAGCGAAGCGGCGGCAGTAGAATCAAGAAAACATATGTATAGAACGTAATACGTTCTGTACTATATTTAGATCTGTTTAAAAAACAGATGATAAATTCCTATAAAGTAACAGTTCTACTTCATTGCGGTAAAATTGAATAAACTGGAATACATTTTGTAATAAATATTCACTTACTATCAATTGTTTGCCTTTCAGAAAAGAAAGACCATGACGATGATTAACCATGAACTCTCTAAATAGCAATTCCTCTTGACAAGTGCACTGCCTATAACTTTATTATTATACCAACACTGGGATGTAAGTCATCATCACCTGGCGTTCGATTGACAGACGCTTGCCTCCTCCCACCCTTCCTAAAACTCATAGAAAAACTACATATATTTGTGCTTCTTTACCCCCACTCCCAACTTCGGCACTCGTACTCACACCAGCACAACTCATTAAAATATAGAATATTGTCTTTCTAGTGATTAGTGTAAGTGGATTTGATTCATTGACATGTCAATAAATCCTGCAAACTATTAATTTTTACCACAGAAGAGCTTTTATTTTGTGAAACTTGTTAAACTTGGATATATTCATTCGACACTGTCATTTTTTCTCGGCTAATACTCAAAAAATTGATATGATTTCAAAAACTATTGGAGAGTACGTGTGTTCCCCAGCACCCACCCACTGGCTGTGACGCCCATGGCTTCCATCATCATTTCTCTCGAATTATTTACAAATGAATCACTGTCAATATAAACATCATTGTCATCAAATTCATTGTCACTCTTGTTTTCACTTGGGCGTTTCCCTATAAGCTCTACAATCTCCTCTTCGGGAAGGACTGTGAGCGGAGACTAGCCATTCGCGCCTACTAACTTGAAAGTAATAATTACGGCCTTTCCCTTCTCACAACTGCTACAGTCAGACAAAGCCTACCCTAAATGGCAATACTATCCGGCATTAAGGACTAATACAGTCAGATTAGAGACTGGAGCGTGTGAGAGCTACGGAAAATCCTGTCGAACGGGGTTCGACATGGGAGTGGGAAACAAACTTCACACTGCCGACTGCCAGTACAAAAAAAAAAGTATAGCTGCAAAACGTTAAGGCATTTCACCGTAATCTGCCTTTAGCGTGAAGAACCTCACCCTTGTACCTTATTCGTTTCCATTTATGTTCTACAGCGTTCCGTTGACGTAACACCGCAAGAAGTTCAGACAACCTGCCTGGAAAATCGCTCTCACATGACGTTCGGCATCCCTGTCTCCAGCCTCATCGTAAAAGGGAAAGTCAGTCATTCCTCCAAATCTATCAGTAACATAATGTGCACAATATTTCGTCTGTTTCAAAGTCTAATCGAAAACGTCCCTATCATGTACAGAAAAGTTAGTGGCTCTACTTTCAAGTTTACCTTCATACCCTGAAATTTCATCAATTCCCTATCCAATTTCACTGTCAACAGCATTCTCACCTAACTTTTCTTCAACTTTACATACACTCTTATTTGATTCCTAACCTAATTCCCTTCTTCTCCTGGTAATTTACATCTGCCCTTCCTTAAAGCTTCACAATGACCTTACCTTTTCACACTCAACAACAGCCACAAGTACAAGACCGTTCCAGCATTAACAACCAATTGTGCAATTAAAGTTCCCAGTTCATCTACTTGCTTACTGTCAGTTTAGTCTCTCCCCTCCCTACTGATAGTTCCTTTTCAGAACTAACTTTCAACACCTTAAAGCTCTTCTTTAAACCCTGTAATAATGAGGTACGACTAGAAATCAGTTCTTGAATCAGTTTTACTAGTTCCTGACTAAGAACCACTTCCAATTTTTCTAAAATTCCTCACTTAAATTCTGAAATTCTCCCTGTAGCTAATTATCCTCCTGATTAACAGCTTCCTAAAACTTAATTTTATGTTCTTCAATGGTGGCAAGTTTAAAGTCAACATTAGAAATTCTCCCATAAAAGTCTGTGTGAAATTCTTCCTTGAACTGTGCTCCAAGAACATTAACTTTTCGTGTAACCTTTCATTAACAGATTCACATAATTCTTCTAAACTATGCATCTGTCCCTCCAAGGTAGTAACACAAGCTTCTCTTTTCTGAGATGCATCCGCCGGCCGGAGTGGCCGAGCGGTTCTAGGCGCTTCAGTCTGGAGCCGCGCGACCGCTACGGTCGCAGGTTCGAATCCCGCCTCGGGCATGGATGTGTGTGATGTCCTTATGTTAGTTAGGTTTAAGTAGTTCTACGTTCTAGGGGACTGATGACCTCAGAAGTTAAGTCCCATACTGCTCAGAGCCATTTGAACCATATTTTGAGATGCAACCTTATTTAGCTCCTTAAAATTCTTATTGCATTCTATTTACTATCCCTTCTTTCCCTTACACTAGCCTCTTTTTTTCTCTGCAAAGTCTTACTCAGTTTATTACTAGCTTTTACTCTCCACATAGACGCCAACAATCTACTAAAGAAATCTTGATCAACAGTAACAGATGGAATTGAATCAGCATTCTGTGGTTCTGCATGAACAGCACAATTCTCTGTAGGTACCCGATAATTATTAGCAGAGTCATTTGTCTGACTCACATCAGGGATAATTGAACTCTCATTCATGCTCTAAATTTCCGCATAAATAGCATTGGGTGCTGCACAGTCCCCTGACTACTTGGCACACTAACTGAATCACTATCTAACACTCACTCTCCTCAGTAGAGAACCACATTCTTCCATGACCCTAGATTCTTCTCATCTTTCCTTAGTTTTCCCAAAACGTTCTCTCTTCATCTTTCTTTGACTAGCTTTAGGTTTCTCCATAATGTATGGAATAGCGATACAATCAAGAATCAAACAGCAATCTCAAACTGACCTCCCTAGACACAAAGTAGACAAAAAATAATCACTAGTCTAACTTCTCTTGCAAAAATCGAAAGCAATTCATAATATTTCCAATAATTCATCTCAGAACACTATTTTTCCTAACAATGAAGACTAAAGCTGGAAACTACCTTCCATTAACATCAGGGACCGTCCAAAATAGAAACAGAAAAGAAAATATATACATCACGAGGGCTGACAACTGATTACAGTATCACTGTAGGATTGAAATTAACAATACTCCGCAAGGTACTCTCTAACTGTCCACAATAATATATATACTCTCAACAATCCTTCAGTACTCGCAACATGCAAAGGCCCAGATGCTTCCTTCTAAAAAATACCAGATAAATAACTAAATGACATAAATTGTAACGTGACCAATGTATTTAAAATTCTTCAATCATATGACAATGCCTTCTCAATCAATCTTATAGCACAATGCCAATGAAGTGCACCCAAGGAGGAGGTGAAAGGGGTGACTGAAATGTTGGTTCTCAACTCTGCACTCCGAATCAACCAGCAGGTTATATTGCTGTCCTTATTGACACTAAATCAGTTGCTAAAGTACACCACCAGAATTCGAGACATGCCTTTCCTTACCATCAGATGAATTTACAATTTGGACAAAATAGATACCACGTCGACAATTATATTCTACATAGCAAACACATGTTCAAATGAAGAAATAACCAAAGGCTGAAATTCAAGTTACATACTAAAATACACAGGGAATTAAAATGAAATTAACACTGCATGAACCATTTCTCAAACCACGGACCAGACATTTCAGCACACTGCAAGAAAAATGTTCTTCATAGTAAACCAAACAAAAAATTTCAACAAAAGAGGTATATTACTCCACTAAGCAAATACTTTGACAGTGGTCACCCTCTCTGCTATTACCTGCCAACCACGTATTTGCAAGAAAAATATTCTCCATATATTTAAACTTACACAAGAAAATGTTTATTACATCCGAAATTCCAAAATTTTGTGCAAATTTTGCACTTTCTCTTGTTTCAGTTCACAGAAAATCATCAGTGAGACAGTTATCATTAACCAAATGTACTCCTCTTAGGCCATAAATAACAAACGGAACCGGTTCCACAGAATTATATGAGTTCAAAAGAACAATTATTGTGAATCTCATTCCTTCCACACTCTCAGTGATCTGCAGGAACCTCCCTGCGCCTTGCAGACAGTAGCTCCCGCCACATCCATCCTCTGTCGCGAAAATGTAAATTAGAGGTCAGAATGCCATCGTAGGAAAGGCATGACTCAAAAATTCCCTCACACGGCAAACAACCTTGCGCCTTCGATCATATCTGGCAATACATCGGCTACCATAGGGTGCTAACTCAGCCTTCTTTTCCAAGAATTCGGTGAACGTTGCATCTAGACAACATTTGCTGAAAAAATATCAATGCCGAAGATACAAACTTCCACCATTGTCCTGATAGGAATATGTTATACCCCCATATAATAAAAATGTGGCTTTATCAAATACTCCAATTTATAATTGAATTTAAAAAAAATTGTTTCGTCGTCAGTATCACAATGCACAGTGATCTGTATTCCGCATTTTCTTTCACTGATGCATACTACTGCATGCGGTTATATATTCTGCTATTGTATATGATGCTTTCCAAAATTTAGGATATAATTAAATGTGAAAGTTAAAAAAAAACGCAACACAGAATGAGGACAGTATTCTAGTATTGCGACTGATCTTACTAATAAAAAGGAAACGATAGATTTTAGCAACTGTGTTGAAAGACCATTGTTGTGAGAGGCTGACACAGCAACATTGTAAAATCAATTTTTGTGATATTTTAATATTTACATCTGTTTAAATAAAATTCGCTGGCAACCACAAGCAGAGAGAGAGCTTCCCGTTTATCGTAGGCAGACACTCATTTCTAGCACGTACTTTGGCTTTCGCGTCGTTCAAAGATGTCACATTAGCTGTGTTCATTAAGACAAATTATTGTCAAATTGAGCACAATATGTGACCGCTGGCCAAGTGGGATGTCTTAGGCTCAGGGAAGGGACTTAGCACAAGGAGGTGAACAGAGGACCTCTTACCCAGTCTCTTAGAGACCCTCGTGGGAACACTTGGTTCGTGGACGCTGCCTCTCTGATAGACCTCACCACAACCGCTGTCGGCATGCGCTAGAGAGTAACAACTAATTTTATCACTTCAGTCATTACCAATGTCCACTCAGTTAAATTATTGGAATCAATTCCACAATGAATTAAGAAAATTGATAACCAAATTTGTCAGTGAGATTTCCTCGATGCTCATGCGGCCCTCGTCCTCTCGTCAGTTTTGGTATTACCTTGCTCGTCTGTTTCATAAATGCTTTACCTTGCCCCGTTTTATGTGTTTCCGTATATAGCGTCACAGCCTAAACAGAAGCCATTTTCTCTTGTTTTCTACTCAAATCATTAATGTTGTCATGAAAGTGTTATGTACCAACGATATTTGTCGTATGTGCAAGACCAGTGTAGTATTATCATTGTAAAAAAGGGATCAAAGGCCCTCATCTATGATGCATTATATAGTTTATTTATTTACACATCTAGTTCCGTAGAACCGAATTGAGGAGAAAATCTCCAAGGTCATGGAAGTGTCAGCACATGAAATTACAACATAAAAGTAATTACACATAAAATATTTATGAATCCAAAAAAAGTCATGCCATAAGTTTAAGAAAACGGAATCAACAGTATAATGTTGGAATCAGCTGAATTTTTCAAGGCACTACTCAACGGAATAGAAGGAGTGATCTATAAGAAAACTCTTCACTTTCGACTTGAAAGCGCGTGGATTACTGCTAAGATTTTTTATTTCTTGTGGTAGCTTATTGAAAATGGATGCAGCATGCAGAGACAATGGCGCAATCAGCCATTTCTATATTGCCTCGCTGTTAGATTGTTTCTCCATTAATTTTCCTTTGCTGTAGAGGCTGCTAATTCGTGTGTGTTGTCGCACATTATCGTAAATGTCAGTGTTTGAAATAACTGATGTGTAAAAGTTAACTACATCCCGATTACTTTCTTTAACATTACCTTTCCAGTTTATTAAAGAGAGAAATTTATAACAGGAAAAAAGATGAAATATTTAAATACGGAAGCTTTTGTTTGATATAGGAATTATGCATATTATTTTTCAGTCATTAATTACAATAGAACTACCCGTTACTTTCCTTTGATCCGAAATACGATCATTTTTTCGAGCTTTAAGATTCACAGAGTTAAAGTCAGAGAATTAAAACTAACGAATTGTTTCCAACTGTGGGCAATTGCTATTTTGAAAATAATAGTAAAGAAAAGCCTTCAGATTTTCAGTAATTCTAAATTTTTGTTAAAGGCTAAATTTAATATCTAAGTCAAAGAGAAATTTTGAACCCAGTTACTACGTTTATCGTTGCGGCAACGAAAGTGAATATTACGAAATGATATTTTACTTGTTAGTTGGTAAGTGAATTTGTTAAATGAGGAAAGAAAAACCTCAGTTTCCGTGCGGCGAAGGTAAACGCACATGCAGTGTTTTGTAGAGTAGCGTGCCAAGACGGTTAGAGTTTCTTGCCATCTTCCTCTAAGTTCATGTGCTGTTGTGATCGCATCTAGGCTGTGTGCTTCGTAACTATTCGTGAATTTGTTACGAGGCGAGTTAGTAACTTCCTGGAGATGAAATGGTTCATAGCTTCTAGATTTTCCGTAGCACGTGATGGCCGGTGACATGGAAATTTGTGGTAAGGTCATCGGTCCCTAAGCTTACACACTATTTAATCTAACTTAAACTACCTTACCGCTTAGGACGACACACACATCCATGCCCGAGGGAGGACTCGAACCTCCGGCGGGGAGGGCAGCGCGGACCGTGACAAGACGCCCTAGACAGTGGTTAATGAGGCCACGCTCCGTGAGACTTTTACGAGATAAGAATGCTCTCTCATATGATGTTGGAAGTTATGGTTATTTGAGTCAGCTTAGCGATGTCTTCATTTTATTTTCATTATGGGAAAACGGGATCTTCGAGTCAAGTGTATGTAGACTGTGTCAGTGGCGCTTTACAATATCATCTGTACATTACGAACCGTACTAAAATGTAGACTTTCACGGCCGGAAATATCGTGTCCATTATAATTATCCGGGCTGTTACGCCGTGGTCGGTTGATGAATGGGAATTGACGCAGAATTTATCAACCGACCACGGCATAACAGCCCGGATAATTATAATGGACATTACGAACCGTGTAATTTCTGTTGATAAGACGATTTTTGTTCAGTACGGAATATATGTGGAAAATGTTGTGGATTGGCAGGAGCCAACCCACGGAGTTTGGAGGAAGCCGAAAGGCACGCGTTTAAGCTCACGCAGGCTGGCGTGAGGTCTGGAACAGGACAAGGAATTCAGACTTCAGAAAAAAGGTGGTACTTGGTGGAATACTTAACTTTAATCCATCAATGTTGAACGTAGCTCTTGTCTGTACATTCTTCACAATATCAATAGCAACTGATAATGGCGCCTTGCTAGGTCGTAGCAAATGACGTAGCTGAAGGCTATGCTAACTATCGTCTCGGCAAATGAGAACGTATTTTGTCAGTGAACCATCGCTAGCAAAGTCGGTTGTACAACTGGGGCGAGTGCTAGGAAGTCTCCCTAGACCTGCCGTGTGGCGGCGCTCGGTCTACAATCACTGATAGTGGCGACACGCGGATCCGACGTATATTAACGGACCGCGGCCGATTTAAAGGCTACCACCTAGCAAGTGTGGTGTCTGGCGGTGACACCACAGAAAACATGCTTCGTAAGTTTTTGTACAGTTTCCCCTTGTTCCTAAATATTCTGGAGCGAACAACGTGCGAAATGTGATGAACACGTGTGCTTTTAGTTTAAAGGAATTCTAATATAAGTTTTGCTACGTGCGATTAATGTACACGTATTTTTCTCGTCATGCGTTTTACTAACGCTTTCTTGAGGATTCGTTGAACATTTGATGAGCGACAGCAGTTTCGTTTATTTTTTGTTGTTGTTATTAAAGCATACCTTGCGCTTGATCATTGAACTGTTATATCCAGAAAGTTAGTACAATATGATTTGCACTACGTGATGTGAATGATTTGGTAGCTGCATGGTCAGTACAAAGTTAGAGCGTTGTACGGTTACCGTTTACAAGGCGTACTACACATTGCTCTGTTGGTTTTATGTTCTGGTATGAAACATGCTCCAATAAAGAGAACAGACAAGTGCCAATTGTCCGCTGATTTCACAGGGCTGCAACGGTGTTAAAACCTTGATAAGCTCGGCTACATGCGGAACAGGAGCGCGGATGGAATGCTGTTCTTAAGCAGTCAGAAACATTATCCGTGTGAATATGTTTGTTTAAATAACAGTAAATCAATTCTGTAGCGTTTAGATACTGATTGTAGTGAGATGCATATTCACTGTTAGCCCGTTGCGTTTGTACATTTATTATCAGTTCCTTGCGCTTGTACATTCATTGTCAGTCTGTTGCGCTTCTGTATCGAACTTTAGTCTTATGTACATGCATGAAAACCTTCATCAGTTAATGCTGCACTGCAAATTCGTAACTTTTCAATGTTCAGTAACTTTAAAAACAACTATTATAGTAGTTGCGCTGCCGCTGGAAAGGACGCATTAAAATGGCACTGTTTTCTGTCACTAAGGAATATCTAAGCGGCAGATAGTAAACTAGAATTGAGCATGAAGAAACAAGCACAAGCACGAAGACAATGGAAAAACGAGAACAGGTTGTAGGTCGTGTTACCACTTAAGCAGTGGGCGGGGATCTACTGGTGTAGATAGGGTTTCGAATAAATATCGCTGCATAACGCGGCCTGTGACCAGACCCCACCGACCGCTGCGGCAATGAAGTGCTACATCATCGTTCTCGTTGGTAAGCCATTTCATTCCACATTAGTAGCACGGCAGCTAACGCTCAGCGCGACCTGGCTTATTCCGTACTGGCTGCGTTACCATTTCGTCTGTTTACGATTTGCGAAGTGGGTGTTCGCGTGTTTTGTACATGAGTTCGAATATTTTCAGTAGACAAAATAGTCATAAATTCCATGAAACATTTCAAAATTTCAAAATCTCTGTCAGATTAACCACCAAGAACAACGTAACATATTTGAAAGACAAATTCTCGGAGTTTCTACAATGTTTGTAAATGTCCTGTGCGTCCGCCCTTCGTCAAACGGCACACGTCTAGCCTATCGTCCAGTTATGTCCATATGCGATTCGGAATACGAGGAGTGACGGTAAAAACAGTTGCTGTGATGAGGTGTCGCAAGTCTTCCAGGTTATGTGATAGAGGTGGAAGATGTAAGCCCACAATGAAACATCGAGAGGCGTCACCTTCGAAGACCATGGTGGCAACTCCAATAGTGCCAGATGAACGGCCGCAGCACAGCCATCTAGCGACGAGACAACAACTCACTCAGGTCATGTCGCACAAAATTGTGGAAATGTAAAGAGGTGCCATATTGGTGAAAAATGAAAGCACTGCTATCAGTTCTGGCATCAGCTACAATTGGAGGCAGTACTGTTGACGGTTCTCTTAGCGAAGAAGAAGAGTTCAGAGACTGTCTCGTTCTACAGTTGCCTATGGATTTTCTGCCCCCATACATGTGTCAAGTCCGCTGACCTCTCCAGAAAATGAAAAGTAGCTTCAACACTGAAGATTTCGCTTTCAAGATGGTTCAGCACATCAATGCAAAATTGCAGATGGTGCAGTTTGTCGCAATCACTTAAGGTTTGCGACAGGGGCAGATTGTATAACTTTCTCTTAATTGCTTTCGGAGAATTTTCCACCCTGTTAGCTGAAACGCGTTCAGTTCTGCACTAGCTCGATAGCTAGATTTTGTGGGGCTTCGCAACACCACGTCGCTGGTACGGTCCACTCTTTGATGTGAACAAGCAGGGTCGATCCAGATGGTTTGCATCGCACAGCCATCCTCCTCGAATTTCCCTTACCACTTCACTATCCTGTTGTAAACTGGTGGTGGATTGTGAAACTGACACACACATACACACACACACACACACACACACACACACACACACACACACACACACACACACTTTTAACAACTACGGCCGTTGGAGTCCCTGTTGGCGGTTTAGCAAACAAATTTTTTGGGTGACAGGTAAAGAACAAAATACATGGTGTAGCATAAAGCTACAGACAGACTTTTGAAATTCATTTGTCGCATCTGGAAGGGGAAAATACGTTGTATGAATATGGTAGAAGAAAAAGAAGAAGGAACTCATTTTCTAACAATTCTTCGTAGCACATTACTCAGTCTAAACGAACAGAAACAGCTCGCAACGCCATACCGCGTCAAACTTTTTAAACATGTCTCGTGTTCATGTCTTGTGAGTCCTGGCTCTCTCTGTTCGTCCATGAGATGTAGAACTAGCGCCATAGACAACTTTGCCCATGTAAATGTCGGTTTCCAGATCTCACGTAAAACATATGATGCAGATTCGCAATGTCTTTTTTTTTTTTTGACATGAGATGTACTTCTTGCTCCGTAGATCCGTAGTCAGGATATCCCCAAGGATGTAGAACATGACGTAAAACAAGAATACACAATAAGTACTTACAACGAGCAAGAGGTATGCTAATGTACGTTGCACAGAGACCGGGCGAAAGGTTCCTCATAAATGTGGAATAACACACAAAACATACCTCGACTCAAAATACAATAACGAACTTGACACAAAATACAATGAATTGTATATGGTAATTCGTAGACCGTTGTTCCCACATATCATCAAAGAGGAAAACCATCGTTTGCACTGATCGCATTACCGCGGTGAAAATGTACAGAAGTCTAATTTTACATAATACTCATATTGTTTGATACCATTAATAATATGTACACATCAGTCGGTTTACTAAAGAAGCTTTTCACTGGAGCGTGAGTTGGTGACCAATAAATAATTTATGCTCCTTGTAAACTGAACGTTTTAGTACTTCAAATTTGTATGTCTGCTTGCAAGTTATTGAAAATTTGTTTTCCTGAATAACAGCCACGTTTCTGGCCAAAGTAGACAACCTTAAGTTTTTGCGAAGATCGTTCTTATTTCTAGTATTGATTCCGTGTACTGGGCTGTTAGTTTGAAAAAGATATATACACTGAGGCAAAAGAATCTCAACAACAAGAAGGAGTTGTACAACATAAATGAAAGCCGTTAGGCGTGTTTGCCGGCCGATGTAGCCGAGCGATTGTAGGCGCTTCAGTCTGGAACCGCGCGACTGCTACGGTCGCAGGATCGAATCCTGCCTCGGCCATGGATGTGTGTGTTGTTCTTACGTTAGTTAGGTTTAAATAGTTCTAAGTTCTAGGGGACTGATGACCTCAGATGTTAAGTCCCATAGTGCTCAGAGCCATTTGAACCTTTTTTTTTCGTTACGCGTGTTTACACATCTGAAAGATGATGTCTATCCAAATTTCGCGCTAGTCGCATAAGAGTGGTCCTAGTACCGCCACTATGAGGATACAGATCAGGTTTGCTTTAAATGCACGGTGTACCGGTCGTGAGCGTTAGTTTCCTTAAAGATTGCACATGGTGAGAAGACTTTAGTTCAAATGTTTGTGAAATCTTATGGGACTTAACTGCTAAGGTCATCAGTCCCTAAGCTTACACACTACTTAACCTAATATCCTAAGGACAAACACACACATCTAAGCCCGAGGGAAGACTCGAACCTCCGCCGGGATCAGCCGCACAGTCCATGACTGCAGCGCCCTAGACCGCTCAGCTAATCCCGCGCGGCTGACTTTAGTCAAATATGTTTTTAAGGCGACAAAGCCGGCCGAAGTGGCCGAGCGGTTCTAGACGCTACAGTCTGGAACCGCGCTACCGCTACGGTCGCAGGTTCGAATCCCGCCTCGGGCATGGCTGTGTGTGATGTCCTTAGGTTAGTTAGGTTTAAGTAGTTCTAAGTTCTTGGGGACTGATGACCTCAGAAGTTAAGTCCCATAGTGCTGAGAGCCATTTTAAGGCGACAAAGCCGCCATTATCAATGCCTCACTGAGTTTGAACGAGGTCGTGTAATTGGACTACGAGAAGCTGATAACAAACAAGTCACATGCGATTTCGGAGGCAGCGCGGTTTAAGGCGCCATGTCACGGATTGCGCGGCCCCTCCCGCCGGAGGTTCGAGTCCTCCCTCGGGCATGGGTGTGTGTGTGTGTTGTTCTTAGCATAAGTTAGTTTAAGTAGTGTATCCTGAAGCAGCAGTTCGAGCAGCAATTGGCACCGCAGTTACACGACATACTGATATAAATCGGTTGCTTCAAGGACATCTCCGAGCCAAACGTAGCGTGTGTTCCACTCACCCCAAACCACCGCCGTTTGTGACTTCAGTGGTGTCAAGTGAGAGCTTATTGGAGGTCGGCGAGGAGGTCTGTCGGGTTTTCTGACGAAAGCCGCTTCTGCCTCAGTATCAGCAATGGCCGTGTGTTGTACAGAAGAAGGCCGAATGAACGCCTGCAACCAACCTGTCTGGGATCTAGGTACACTGGACCTATACATGCAGTTGTGTTCTGTGATACGATTTAGAAAGACAGCAGGAGCTCTCTCGCGGTTATCCCACACACCCTGCCTGTAAAATTGAACGTTACTCTGATGAGTCGACCTGTTGCCATTCATGAATAGCATTTCAGGGGATGTTTTCCAACACGATAACGCTCGCCCACATACCGCCGTTGAAACCCAACATGCACTAAGAATGTCGACATGTTGTCTTGACCTACTCGATAATCAGATCTGTCTCCAATCGAGCACATATGGGGCGTCATCGAACGACAACTCTGCCAGCCACAACCGGCTTTAACTGCTCCCGTCCTGACTGACCAAGTGCAGCGGGCACGGAACTCTAAACCACGAACTGACATCCGGCAACTGTGCGACACAATGAATGCACGTTTGCATTCTCTGCAAGTGTATACAAACAAAACAATGCATGCTGGGGATAAAGCGAGCAGCGTTTCGCTGCTTTTAACACACTAGATTTGTGTTCGGGTGAACGGTGGGGCTAATATCCATTTGGCCAACCTGATCTAAATTTCCTGTAGTTCCCTAAATTACTTTAGGCAAATGCTGTCTGTCCCAACCTTGTAAACTAGAAATTTCATAAGGACATCGTCCCGTTGAGACCGATCGTTAGCGCTATTGGCTCTCCTACGTACAGGCTTGCCAAACACTTAACTAAATTGTTGGCGCCTATAGTTGGTCACTGCCCACATCATATTAAGAATTCAAAAATGTTTGTTGATATCATAAAACAGATGAAGATAGGCCCAAGTGATATCATGGACAGCCTCGACGTGGTTTCTCTGTTCACCAAAGTACCTGTGGATGACACATTACAACTGTTGGCTGCTCATTTTTCCTCAGAAATTTTGAAGTTGTTCTGGCATACCTTGACGACTACTTACTTTTTATACAGTGGAAATTATTATGAAATGACGGATGGAACAGCCATGGGTTCGCCACTGTCACCAGCAATAGCGATTTTTTTCATGGAGGACCTTGAAGAACGAGCGTTGAGCAGTGCTCACCTCCACCCATCATGCTTCTACAGATACCGTCGACGATACTTTTTTAATCTGGCCACACGGCAGCGACACGCTGCAGCAGTTCGTCGAACATTTAAATGGTGAACATCCAAACATAAAATTTACATTGGAGGTAGAGAAGGAAAGGAAGTTACCTTTTTTAGATATGTTGGTGGAGCGAAAGCCGGATGGACGACTGGGCCATTATGTGTACAGGAAGCCAACCCATACAGACTTATATCTGCATAGCCACAGCTTCCATCATCCGTCTCAGAAGAGACCTATGCTGAATACTTTAGTACACAGAATCAGGACTATTTCCGACAAGGACCACCTCGGTCCCGAGATTAACCATTTGACTACTGTTTTCAAGAGGAATGGTTATTCTGCCGGTGAAATTAAATCAGTATTGTCCAAGAAAGTAAGACACGATGCCGGCCATGTACAAGAAGAGGACCAACACATAGCGCGGCTTCCTTTTTGCGCTGCTACAACGAGCAAGATAGCCAGAGTCCTGAAGAGGCTAGGAATAAAACCAGTTTTCCGACCACCTAGGAAAATTAAGGAAATGTTGAGATCAGTCAAAGGTAGTCTCGGCTTAAGAGTGCCGGGAATTTATACTATTCCTTGCGAATGCGGCAAGAATTACGTGGGCCAGTCTGTAAGAACCGTTGCCGACCGCTGCATCGAGCACCAGCGCATAAAGGTAGCGACGGATGGCATAGCACATAACGTAACACTGACGGCGAACCTCAAGGCAGTACACAATTAAAATCACACGTCTTGACGCACACGAGAAACAGCACTAAACACAACACTGATGTGGCACACTGACGATGATCAAAATGGAGGATCTGCCAGGTGTGAGGAGATGAGGGAGACCGGAAGAAGGGAGGGAGGGGAAGAGGGGGGGGATATGAGCGGGGGGTGCGCGGAAGAGGGCCAGGTAGGGAGGGATGTGGGAAGGAGAGAGGCAAGTATGGGGTGCAGGGCCTCAGGGGAGGGGGGACGGAGGAAAATCCGCTCTGGGAGAAGGAGGAAAGAGGATAAAAGGGGGCCCTGTGGAGGGGGGGGGGGAACAATGCCAGGTTATAGTTGGAAGGAAGGGTAGATGTCACGGCGAAGTTCGTCATCCGGGAGGGGGAGGCGTTGGAAATTGCCCTGATGAAGGAGATGGAGGGTGTGGAGGTGGAGAGAGGGAGGGATACAGCGATAGAGGTGCGGCAGTGGGCGGGAAGTGGAGAGGAAGGAGGAAACCAGAGGGTGGGGGGGATCAAGCCTGCGAACAATGTAAAGGGTGCGGAGATGTTGGAGGAACAGGAGGAGGTGGGGGAAGCGGTGGCTGAACATAGCCTGCTTAACAAGCATAAGATTTTATTTGAAGAAACCAGAGTAATAGCCCACGCATCGAATTACTGGGACTCTGTGATCCGGGAAGCAGTCGAAATTAGACTTAGCGATAAAAACTTTAACAGAGACAACCGATATGCACTTAGCAACACTTGGGAGAGTGCACTGGATAAAGAAAAATCGCAGAGAAAAACTTCCCGCACATTACCTCCTGATTCAAGGGATGGCGCTGCAAGCAACGCGGGATAAAAACTACATCTATGGAAGTAGAGGGCACCACTACACTACGCTCCATATCGCTGTTGCTATGACGTATTCCAGCCAATCAGAAGCCGTCCTTTGCATATAAAAGTGGGAACCTCGCTAGTTCACGATAGTCAGATTTAGCCCTGACGACGACCATGGAGGCAGTGGTCGAAAGCTTGGAGTTTTATCCTGAATTGACGCGGCATGTACACCGAGAGATTTTTATTCTAGAAATTTAAGATTCTAAATGTCTGTGTGTATGAATTAAGTATGTAGTTCTTAAACTGTAATAACATATGTCCAATACATGTGTAGAAGTGCTCCGCAGTTGACTAGGATTCACTACTACCGTTGGCACTACAGTGGAAACTGCCCGATGAATTTCAACAAAAATACTCCCCAAATTGCCACATGTAATCTCCAGTTCCCTGGACTCATGCTATAAGCATAAATATGTGAACTTGTGCGTGCCTTATCTGAAGATGAACCTGACAAGGTGCGAAATCTTGTTCATGAAAATAAATAACAATTTCAACAGTGGCTGGCCCCAGTTATCTGTGATTCTATTTTACACGAATTTTGTTTTTATAGGCGTGAGGGGTGTGTGCTGGAAGTTTTGCATGCCTTTTTGTCACAGCCTGTGTAGATAAAAGGTATAAAAAATGGTGCAAATGGCTCTGAGCACTATGGGACTTAACATCTGAGACCATCAGTCCCCTAGAACTTAGAACTACTTAAACCTAACTAACTAAAAGACATCACACACATCCATGCCCGAGGCAGGATTGAACCCTGCCACCGTAGCGGTCGGGCGGTTCCAGACTGAAGCACCT
This sequence comes from Schistocerca serialis cubense, assembly GCF_023864345.2. Classification (NCBI taxonomy): domain Eukaryota; kingdom Metazoa; phylum Arthropoda; class Insecta; order Orthoptera; family Acrididae; genus Schistocerca; species Schistocerca serialis. The sequence goes on from NC_064644.1 coordinate 525,419,422, forward strand.
AGAACCGCTCGGCCACACTGGCCGGCTAAAAGGTATAAAACTTTTCAAATCAAAGTTGACAGGTCGCCACCGCATAATTTAAATTAAAATGTTAATTAATAAAGTAGTTGTCCCGGTATTCGGTTTTCAGAATTATTCGGCTGTGCTTACTGAACAGCACTCATCGCCGTACAAATTTGTAATTGAAGACAATTTCCTTATTTCCTACTGCATTAATCATGTACAGGGTCATTCTTATTAACGTTTGAAAATCTTCGAAGCGAGATAGCTGACGGTGAGACAAGTAATTTAATATAAGATTCACGGGGTTGCAAACGTTCGGAAATAACCTAAAGGTGAACGACAGATGTTGAAGATGTGACGTCATCAGCTAATGTAGCTCGCCCTACGTGCAGCTGTTCGATCTATCGGTCTGCCGCGGCTGAAAATCGCAATCCAAGTCAAGTGCTCACGTCGTTTTGGCTTTGGGTCCAAGCGCGGGACTTCAGTGCGAGGGTGTCAGGGTTTGAGTCTTGCTTGTGGCAGGCGCTTTCTTTTCATTGCGTTAGACAATAATGTGTTTACATTTAGGTACGATTTATCATTTTATTTACCGGTCTCGCGGTTTATTGCAAAGTACTGTACCACAAAAACCTACCGTATTGTGTCACAAGTAGATGAGTATAAGCTTCCGAATTGCATCGTAAGCAGTAAATGACGTACGTTTTCTTCTCTAAATATTGTCTGTAAACAAAAAGAGAAGGGACAAAAGGAAATAAACACAAAATAAGAACACCTTTTTCTTGGTTACAGCGAGTACAACAGTTTTGTAACTTCTACGTTTACAACAGATCACATTTACAAGAGGTCTCTGAAATTTGCACCTTTCGCTCGAATGTAAGTACTGTGTAGCTCTGTCATCCCTCGACGCCCAAGCCCAACCGCAGCACGTTCGGCGAGGTACGTCATCTGGTGGCGTCAGATGTTCAACATCTCTTAACCAAATTTCAAATGTTTCCCGACATTTGTGACCCTGAGAGTCTTATATTAAATTACTTGTCTCAGCTCCATCTACGCCGCTTCAGGAGGATTTAAATGTTAATTATAATCATCCAGTGTGGTGTTCCACGCAGTAGAGTAAAACTAATAACTCTAATAAAACTTATTCCAAGGAAAAGGTGGTGAACGACGTTATGCGAGGACAGGAAGAACCAAAATAGTGTACTTTCCTAGCTCTGTCACCAGGCGAACGTAGCTTGACGGGTCTGTTTTCTTCATGCTTTTCTCGCAAATTATCGCTAAACACTTTACTGTTGAAATTAACTAGCGCCTCCTTATTGTACTCTAATTTTTAGAAAGCTAGAATGTCATTCCCAAGAAAAAGAATACAACAGGAAGAGTAATTTCGACATCTCAGTAGTAAAATTCCGAATGTTCCCTATACTGTGTAAATGTCTGCATCTTTGCGTACTATCTCTTCTCGAAAACTTAATCTCTTGAACGACTTACGAAATACTTCGGGCATCCATATCAAGTGAGATAACAGATGTAAAACTACTACATAAATCACTTTCCTCTCGTCACTACCACGTCTGCTGACAATGTAGATTGTTAACAACCTTCGGCCGGCCGCGGTGGCCGTGCGGTTCTAGGCGCGTCAGTCCGGAACCGCGTGACTGCTAGGTCGCAGGTTCGAATCCTGCCTCGGGCATGGATGTGTGTAATGTGCTTAGGTTAGTTAGGTTTAAGTAGTTCTAAGTTCTAGGGGACTGATGACCTCAGATGTTAAGTCCCATAGTGCTCAGAGTCATTTGAACCATTTGAACAACCTTCCCGTCTCCACCACTTTCTACCCTTCTTCGTCTCCAGGTGTATAAGTAACATTCTTTTTCGCTTCGGCCTATAATCTGTCAGTATCTCAGTTCGTCACCACCTCCACAGAGCTGGAATACTGGCGTTTCTCATAAAAGTTGTTGTTATCACGACAGATACTCGTCCAGACATCAAAAAAAGTTTTGCATCACCTCGATTCCGAGAGTTCGGAACTTGTACAGAAAATTGAAATAGAGATCAACATAAACATCATTTCCGCCCTCATGAAAACCACATATTGCATGTTGTACCCCAATACAGTGAGACCTTCAGAGGCGGTGGTCCAGATCGCTGCACACACCGGTACCTCTAATACCCAGTAGTTCGTCATCTTGCACTGATGGATACCTATATTCGTCGTGGCACACTAACCACAAGTTCATCAAGGCAGTGTTGGTCCAGATTGCCCAACTACTCAACAGCGATTCGGCGTAGATCCCTCAGAGTGGTTGGTGCGTCACTTCTTCAATAAACAGCCCTTTTAAATTTATCCCAGGTATGTCGGTAGGGTTCATGTCTGGAAAACGTGCTCGCCACTCTAGTCGAGCGATGTCGTTATCCTGAAGGAATTCATTCACAAGACGTGCACGATGGAGGCGCGAATTGTCGTCCATGAAGACGAATGCCTCGCCAATATGCTGCCGATATCGTTGCATTATCGGTCGGGAGATGGCGTTCACGTATCGTACGGTGCCTTCCATAACCACCAGCGGCGTTCGTCTGCCCCACATAATGCTGCCCCAAAACACCAGGGAACCTCCACCTTGCTGCACTCGCTGGACAGTGTGTTAAGGCGTTCAGCCTGACCGGGTTGTCTCCACACACGTCTCCGACGATTGTCTGGCTGTAAGGTGTCAGGCAAATCCAACACCTTCCATGGAAACCCTGACATGATAAGCAAATCCAGTAGTATGTCACATAGCTCCGAATAAATCGTGACATTAAATTAAGCAAAGTAATACGAGTAACGAGTGAGCAAATGGAATACCACAGACTAACACAAGAATGCCTAAATGCATGTCATACCTTCCCACCGTGAGACAGACGCCGTTCCGATGGGAGAAACGAGAACGGAAGCAGAGAGCAAAACCGTGTTAAGCTGAAAGGCCCTACGATAAGGGACGGACGGACACCGACGTCGCCAGCTAACCGCTAGGACCACACCACCCGCAAGTTTTAGACTTTTTTGCGTCTCTGTTACATCAGGACCACCCCCCAGCCCATGTTAAAAGATAGAGCCCTCCAGAAGAACACTATAGATCTTACGATAACGCTAAAAGGACCACACCAGCTGCACGTTCTAGCGTGAGACTTTTTCGCGTCTCTGTTACTTTGCAAACTTTAAAAACATTGCCCCACCACGAAAAGTATAACGTTTCTCATTGGATAGACAGAATTTTTGTAGGCAGAGCTTAAGGTTAACATTGAGACCCTGATTGGTCAGATGAAAACACAGCCAGATAGTTTTTTTAAACCAACTTTGGTAAATTGTAGTAAGGAGAAGTTAGGATGGAGTTGCTTCCGAGACGGCGAGGTGAGTGGAGCTGTGCTGTCCGCCGCCCCCTGACGAACACCGACAAGGTAATGAACGCACGTCATGCCGCATAACAGCACAAAAAGCTTCACTCAGAACTGCAGAAGTCTCATCTGTTACATCCCCGTTTTGCGTAATACTAGTGTCGATCGTCAATTAAAGCTCATGGTGTTCACATTTGCCACTTGTAAAAAATCTGAAACGCGATGATTTTTCTGTTATATAGTTATTGAGAAGCCACATCAGCCACTGTAATTTACGACAAGTTAGATAAGTAATTAAAGATAATTGAGGGTCACTGTAGACCATTTTGATAGTTTTCTCTTTTGTGAAACTTAATTTAAACCTAGATTATAGATGTGATATGGCATAGGTCATCCTTCGATCCATTGTAGAACTTGGAAACCCATTCAGGGAATATTCGTTCACATTTTTGTTGAATGCAGTTGGTTTTTACCATTCTGTATTAAAACATTTCCTTTTATCAATAGTGCAATTTATAAACAATGTTTTGTGAGTAGAATAAAATTTCCAATGGTGAACTTAACTGCTTTTTCGACGTTATTTTTACCAACTAACTAAAAATAGGAAAGCCTTGAACCCCTTCCACTAAATTTAGTTAGTATTAAGATTCTTTTACAGGGAGTGCAGTGGAGCTGACACTGAAATCATTAAGTATTTGGTTATATCATCGCTAGTCTCACTAAACTCTTCTGAATTCTACATGTCATGTGTGGTCTGGCGTCTCCTTACCAGCAACAGGTCCCAGGTTCAAACTAGTCAATTCCCTAAAAAACACGCTCAGAGCGTCGATGCGCGAAAGTGGTAGGGAGACACGACATAGAACAAGCAGACACCACGCAGAATGTTAGATGGTTGAAGGCATACGCGACACTCATCAGTGAAGACAGGCCAGCCTTGAGCGGTCCGTTCGGCATGTTTCTGGGCCCAGCCGTACAGCGCTGCATCCTGTCGTGGTTGCAAAGATGGACCTCGCCATGGACGTCGGGAGTGAAGTTGCGTATCATGCAGCCTATTGCGCACAGTTTGAGCCGGAACACGACGTCCTGCAGCTGCGCGAAAAGCATTATTCAACATGGTGGCGTTGCTGTCAGGGTTCCCCCGAGCCATAATCCGTAGGTACTGGTCATCCACTGCAGTAGTAGCCCTTCGGTAGCCTGAGCGAGGCATGTCATCGACAGTTCCTGTCTCTCTGTATCTGCTCCATGTCCGAACAACATCGCTTTGGTTCACTCCGAGACGCCAGGACACTTCCCTGGTTGAGAGCCCTTCCTGGCACAAAGTAACAATGCGAACGTGATCTAACCGCCATATTGACCGTCTAGGTATGGTTGAACTACAGACAACAGGAGCTGTGTACCTCCCTCCTGGAAAGACTGGAACTGATCGGCTGTCGGGCCCCCTCCGTCTAATAGGACCTGCTCATGCATGGTTGTTTACATATTTGGACAGGTTTAGTGATATCTCTGAACAGTCAAAGGGACTGAGTCTGTAATACCATATCCACAGTCAACGTCTGTCTTCAGGAGTTCTGGGAAACAGGGTGATGGAAAACTTTTTTTGATGTGTGTATATTGTCCGAGACTCTCAGAAACGTGTACACTTGTTTGGCTCTTTCGTGGTCAGAAGCAGGGCACAGTGTTCTGATACTGTCGTGTTGCTCTTCTGCAGTGCTGCTGGGGTGCCTGGCGAGCTGTGACGAGCAGTGCCCATCCTTCTGCACACTGGAGTACAACCCTGTGACAGCACGCTGCAAGGGGGGTACCGTCACCATGTTCAGCAACAGGTGCAGCATGAACGTCCACAACTGCGAGCAGGGAGACGGTACGTAGCTCTCTACTGACCTCTGTAACTACTAGGACTCTTTCACTGCACGTAACGAATCTCCACCTTCGTTTCTAGTTTCCAAAGAAGCTTTGTCTCCATTTCGGGCAACGAAATTAGCACTTCCTGCAAAGTAAACTGGTTTGCTTGTTGAAGGAAGGCCACATGGCAGAGAAGTTAGTAAAATGAGGTGAGGCTGTGGTAAGACCATGAGCTCATACTCTGGAGGAGTTGGTTGTTTAAAATACCTGCCCAGCCGTCCTCATTTAGGATTTCAGCGGTTTTCTCAATAACTTCAGTCACCGCTTGTGAACTGTCTAATGATGTTGGTGTCAACAGGGCACTGTTCATTAACTTTTTTCCCTTAGTGAAAGACTTCCGCGTTTAAACCAATTTAGGGTTAATAATCACTGTACGATATATCATTTCATCTCTAATTGATTTACTGCGATTTTTTGGTCGAAGTGGTGGGAACTCCATGACATTGAAAAGAGAAGCACCAGAAACAAATGTGAAGAATGAATAAAATTAGGAGTCACGAATAAGTGAAGATACTGCCAAAACGAATATAACTCTGTCACTATACCAAACACAGGACTTTGTGGAACAATTCAGTGTTAAGTGCTAAGACGTTGTGTGTCAACTACTCAGTGCTGTATTGAACATGCTTTTAGTGCATCAGTCACAAGTCGAATCAGTCAGCAAGTGTGTACCTGAGCTACGTTTTCGGTCAGTGCTGCCTGTTTGTGGATTCCACAACTTCTTCCAGAAAGCGTATGTCGACTCAAGTACTATGAGTTCGTAACCACGTGCTATTATGATACTATCATTTATTAGCAAACCATTCGTACAAACAAAACATTGGATAATCAACAGTCGAATGGTCTCAGTTTATTAACTTCATTATTACTATTGTTTCTGTGTCAAAGATTTCTTAATAAATAAATGTTTCAGTTACTTGATATCCCTTTGTGACATAGTTTTTCAGTATGTTGTAATACTCCATAACCTTTCCCTTTGTTGTGCTATTCACCTCTATGTCCTCCAACGACAACTAGGATACAAAGTCACTGTATAACAGTACCAAATATATTGCTGGGATTGGACGCTCCTGTTGATCTTTTCTCTGTGTTTGCGAATTAAATTTGGTTTAAAAGAAAATTGAAAGAACAAGAAAAAACTCCGCCTTAAGCAAAACAGAATGTATTTCTTTTTTATTTGCTCAGACATTTTTCGACTCTTATGCGTCTTCTTCTGTAGCTCTCAATTTCTTTCTGGAATTACACGTCTTGTCAAAATCAATTTTCACTAGCAATGTAATTCCAGAAATGAAAGGAGACCCACAAGCGATGACACAAAGGTATCGAAACATATCTGGATAAACAAAAAAGAAATAGTTTTGCTTTACGTAAGGCATAGTTTAAAGAAGCCGTACGAAACATTCGTAAAAACACCAGCGGTTGGCAATAGGCTTGTAACCGGACGCGTGGCTGCTTTACGTAGAATGAATCCCTTCCAAATAATTCCTACAGTCAGTCCCCGGCACCAGTCATGTTTGTTTTACATGCCTTACGTATTGGAGATGTTTAGTTAAAGATACTGGAACGTAATGCCCGTCATTTAAAGACATTCTTAATATTTGGCAGAAGAAATATCAGTGCTTAAACTCGTAAGACAATTTCGCCATGATGATTTTATTAACAAATCATAATTTGTTTGTCGTTTGTCATTCCAGATTGCAAGGTGATATCATGATATCATCCGGTGAGCAGAGCTGACCGTCAATGCTTTGACCAAGAAGGCTACAGTCAACATGCTGTTAAGTTTTGTGTGACGTAGATAATTTTGTGGTTGAAATAAAACTGTCCAAACAAGGAAATGTTTTTTTTTTTCATTACTGTTTTGCTAACTTATTCTCCTCCATGATGTTTTCTGATCCAGTCCACATACCATTTGCAAATTGTTTTTCGTACCTGAAGAGTACCTACCGGTATAGTAACAGCGACATTCCTGTAAAGGTGCTAGTGTACTTTCACTGCAAATTTATATCACATACAGTAACACTGATACAAGGTGACACCTCGACAGCTTTCAAACTTGCTTTTCTTTCCAACAGAGTACGCCGTTCACTCTTAGTCACCTCTGAACTCTTTACGTGACACCACTAACTAGCACGACCTCTGTAGTAATATCTCTATTATTAAACGCCGAAAATGAACACCCGGACATCCGAACTCAGTTGCAGGTTGCCTAGATAAGGGCTTACAGAGGCAACAAAAATTAGGTTCCGAGTATTTCATAATATTATTGACCGATTTTAAAATATTAAAAATGCTGTCGTAATCTACTAGTTAACAGATATAATCTTACAATAAAGACGTAATTACAAAAGTAAAGTACTAAAGTGGAAACTGTCAACATACAGGGCGTCTGGGAAACAGGTTCCAACATCTAAAGGGGATGACGTGCAACAAGTGGAAAAAAGTTCCTGTAAACGCTGATCGTAAACCTCTGATCTTCGGAATTATCGTCTAAACTACCACTACCGTTAATGATCACCTTGTCTCTCCGCTATTCTTCACAATATGTGCTCCATGTGCCTGCTGTCCATTGCAATGCAGCCTTCCATCCTACGTTTCTTGAAATACCGCATCCTTTGGAACAACGCTGATTGTTGCCGGATTGCGTCACAGGCACTGAACACGTTTTCTCGAAATATATCCGCATCATTTATGGGGGATCGCGTGCACCAAGGTCTTTTCGTGTCCCTAAAGCCAAAAACTGGAAGAGTTAAGTCCTGAAAGGTTCGTGTTAGGTGTCAACTCATCCGAAGTTGAAAATGGGCCGGTGCCCCAACATGCCTTACCACATTTGCAGTTGTTCATGTAATGGCACACTCTCTAGCAACGCAGGTGATTGGTTCCGAAGGAAGTGACGATACCTAGCACAATTTAGTGTGCCATGTAGAACGTAGGGAGCAGGCAGTCTGTCCCCGCGGACGCCGGCCCAAATGTTGTGCTGGTGTCCCCACTCTTCAGAAGCGTATGGGTTGCCATCGGCCCATAAGTGTGTATTAAACTAATTGATGATACCAGCTGTCGTGAAGCCCACCTCATCAGTAAACAACACTCTTGCCGTGAACTGCAGGTCATGAGCACATGCTTAGAGAAACTATGGCAGGATTCCAGTCTGGTTGACCGATCGTTTGGCAGCAGAGCATGGACTCGCTGCATATGGTAGGGATAGAGCACAGGCAACAGACGTAGCAACACCTTCCGCTGCAGCCTTTCGTTCCAGGGTTGTCCTCCGCATGTTCTAATAGCCGCTACTCCATATCGGGTTTGCGACTCGTTCGAGGCCCATGTTCGTGGTGCAAAGGTTCCCGTTTCCGAAAGTCCCTCGAACAAGCCACTGAACATCTTTACAGATGATGTGCAGCGTCATGGATATTTGACAACATAGAGGTTCCATTCCCGTAGGTTACTTCCATCTGCTTTCACGTAGCAGAACACCGTATCTGCCATCTCCTATTTCGAATAGTAGGCCCCCATTGAGAGCTGTACGTGAAGTGAGGGACACGGAAACAAATTTCAGTAATGTACTGCTGTGTCGTAATAAACAAACAATTCGCCATACGAATGCTACGGGTACACTAGATGAAAATAACACGCCTGATCGATACACTACGTTCTGCAGTACTCTGTGGAATGCTGTACGTGTTCTTGTGTTCTAAGCGTACTTGATATTAAAGAGAACACGCTGCGCTGTTTGAACGTCTAGTACGTACGCTGCTTCCTCATTTGTCTCGATCCAAAGTGCTCTGTTTGCAAGATATACTCCTCGTACACACGCAGGCCATAACTCCGAAGATATGAGGCTTAAGACCAATGTTTACAGTAACTTTTTTCCTTACTTTGATGCTTACTACACCCTCTGTAAATCGCAAATAACGCAGACTATATTCATCCTGAATTTGAGAACGAGAGTACTTGGCGAATTATAACGAACATTACACACAATTTCAAGTACTTTCGAAGCCTTTTGTCGCTGACACACCGCCACAAAACAATGAAAGGAGAATGACCTACAGCCTGTTACATTTTCACTGTCCATGCAGTGAAACTTCAGTATCAGGTATGACGTTTGAACTTATTACTTCTTTACTAGTGACCCTATTCTCTTCACTTTTGACAGACACTATCCATGTATACCACTGAATCTACCTGCAAAGTTACATCACTGTAAGACACATACACTCCTGGAAATGGAAAAAAGAACACATTGACACCGGTGTGTCAGACCCACCATACTTGCTCCGGACACTGCGAGAGGGCTGTACAAGCAATGATCACACGCACGGCACAGCGGACACACCAGGAACCGCGGTGTTGGCCGTCGAATGGGGCTAGCTGCGCAGCATTTGTGCACCGCCGCCGTCAGTGTCAGCCAGTTTGCCGTGGCATACGGAGCTCCATCGCAGTCTTTAACACTGGTAGCATGCCGCGACAGCGTGGACGTGAACCGTATGTGCAGTTGACGGACTTTGAGCGAGGGCGTATAGTGGGCATGTGGGAGGCCGGGTGGACGTACCACCGAATTGCTCAACACGTGGAGCGTGAGGTCTCCATAGTACATCGACGTTGTCGCCAGTGGTCGGCGGAAGGTGCACGTGCCCGTCGACCTGGGACCGGACCGCAGCGACGCACGGATGCACGCCAAGACCGTAGGATCCTACGCAGTGCCGTAGGGGACCGCACCGCCACTTCCCAGCAAATTAGGGACACTGTTGCTCCTGGGGTATCGGCGAGGACCATTCGCAATCGTCTCCATGAAGCTGGGCTACGGTCCCGCACACCGTTAGGCCGTCTTCCGCTCACGCCCCAACATCGTGCAGCCCGCCTCCAGTGGTGTCGCGACAGGCGTGAATGGAGGGACGAATGGAGACGTGTCGTCTTCAGCGATGAGAGTCGCTTCTGCCTTGGTGCCAATGATGGTCGTATGCGTGTTTGGCGCCGTGCAGGTGACCGCCACAATCGGGACTGCATACGACCGAGGCACACAGGGCCAACACCCGGCATCATGGTGTGGGGAGCGATCTCCTACACTGGCCGTACACCACTGGTGATCGTCGAGGGGACACTGAATAGTGCACGGTACATCCAAACCGTCATCGAACCCATCGTTCTACCATTCCTAGACCGGCAAGGGAACTTGCTGTTCCAACAGGACAATGCACGTCCGCATGTATCCCGTGCCACCCAACGTGCTCTAGAAGGTGTAAGTCAACTACCCTGGCCAGCAAGATCTCCGGATCTGTCCCCCATTGAGCATGTTTGGGACTGCATGAAGCGTCGTCTCACGCGGTCTGCACGTCCAGCACGAACGCTGGTCCAACTAAGGCGCCAGGTGGAAATGGCATGGCAAGCCGTTCCACAGGACTACATCCAGCATCTCTACGATCGTCTCCATGGGAGAATAGCAGCCTGCATTGCTGCGAAAGGTGGATATACACTGTACTAGTGCCGACATTGTGCATGCTCTGTTGCCTGTGTCTATGTGCCTGTGGTTCTGTCAGTGTGATCATGTGATGTATCTGACCCCAGGAATGTGTCAATAAAGTTTCCCCTTCCTGGGACAATGAATTCACGGTGTTCTTATTTCAATTTCCCGGAGTGTAGATTAGGAGATACCTTATCATAAACGGAGTTGAGTGTTTTAAAAAATTAAAAAACGGGGGGTTACGTCACGAATGTTAGTAGCAAAGGCATTAAATCTCATAAAATGATGCTTGTATTCCGTTAAATTATTACCGCCTCTAATGGCTGCCTACGTGGAAACTGTAACACACTTTTCGTGGACAGGCAAAGGACATAACGAAGCCATCAAGACTCATTTCCCTGTACCAAAAACAAAGAGACAGAATTATACAAAATTAATTCAAAATATCCGATTACAGATTCACATGTGAGATCAGGAGTTGACTAATACTGAACACGGACCTATCAACTGATTAATTAAAAAGTTCTTAATTAAATCACTCAATTTGAGTAACAGAACTATTTTTCTCCCACCAACAAAACACACCGATCTCATGCTTGCAAGGCGGACTGTTGTCAAGTGGGGGAGACTAAAAAGTCTTTGCTGTTCAACGTTTAATTAGTACTAAATCCTTGAAGTCAGCAGATTATCTTAGAATTTCGACCCATTAGGTTCAAATATTACCAGAGGGCATACGGTCACACAGGCACACCTCTTCTCACATGCGTCATACTACTAGCACTGTGGAGAGGTGTCAGTAGTGATGAAAGACCTGGGAGACCGCCGCTCAGCGCGAGTCAAACGCACTTGGTTGGAGGTGCCAGACGTGTCGCTTTGTAAGTAGCCGTAATGTGAAAGTTGCACCCATCCTAGTCCAAGGTCGACTTTCCATCACTTCAGGAGCACTCTCGTGTTACATCTTATTGCTGTCGAGTGCCATAAATACTGTGGTATCAATATCAGCGATGCCACAGAATAGTTTCTCAAGTTGGCACTACGAGAGACACAGATGACTGGGCCTCTAGCCGGTGCTGTCGAGGTCTACGAGCTCCGCAACTGCTTCTCCCCATTTCAGCAGGTGCAGCCAGCCACGAAACTTCGCTTCAATTTCGCACCACCTTGCAGGTTTTGTATTCTTTCTTGCACCCATAAACCATTTTTAAACTCACTGCTGTACCGACGTAATTTCCTGCTGCCCCTTCTCCTACTCACGCGCCGCCTTCCAGGCGGGATACAAAAATTACCCATTGGGAGCTCGCAGCGACTACGGTGGTTGCTCATGCGCCATTATGCGATATGCCGCGCTCACATCCAATACCACGAGTCGCCAGACGTGACGTTGGAAGTTTCAAGCCGCTGCCCCTGCTTCTGCTTTTGCACCACTACTCTCAAGGTTTCCTTTTACTATGTTCGAGGTAACATTCTCTCAGTCAGTTTCACTCTCAGTCTCTCACTCTCCCTCTCTAGGGATTTGTTCTCGTTTTCATTGTTTTATCGAAATCAGTGTATGGAGGAATCCCCTGCGCCAGCTGCCAGAATGAAAACAGATGATGTTACAAACACTTTTTCTCATAAAATGTGGTTGGGCCCTGGTTATTAACTTTAGTTACTACTTACGAATTACAATAAGAAACACTGAACATCATTTCGTCAATACAGCTGAAATAAGAGGACAGTAAGATGCCCGTTACACTGGGGTGAGAAACGTCATGGGATACGTCCTAAAACTTTGTCGGACCTCCTTCCACCCGGCATAGTCCAGCAACTCGACGTGGCGTGGACTCGGCAAATCGCTGCAATTCCCCTCCAGAAATATCGAGCTATGCCACCTCTAAGGCCCTCTATAATTGCGGAAATGTTGCCAGTGCAGGCTTTTGCGCACTAACTGAACTCTCTAGTATGTCCCATATTCCGTTCGATGGGATTCATGTCGAAGATCTGGATGGCCAAATCATTCGTTAAAATTGTCCAGAATGTTCTTCAAACCAGTCCTAAACAGTTGAGGCCCCTCGATATGACATCGCTGTTGGGAACATGAAGTCCATGGATGGCTGCAAATTGTCTCCAGGTAGCCGAAAGTAATTCCAGTCAGTGATCAGTTCAGCTGGACCAGAGGACCCGGACCATTCCATGCAAACACAGTCCACACCATTATGGAGCCACCAGCACCTCAGCAGCTTACACAGTGGATTGTTCACAACTAGGATCCATGGCTTCGTGGGGTCTGCGCCACAGTCGAACCCTACCAGCAACTCGTACCAGCTGAAATCGGGACGTTTTCTAGTCGTCTAGTGTCCAACCGGTATGGTCACAAGCCCAGGAGAGGCGATGCAGGCGACGTCGTGTTGTTAGCAAAGGCACTCGCATCGATCGTCTTCTACCATAGGCCATTAACGCCGCATTTCGCCCCACTGTGCTAACAGATACGTTCGTCGTATGTCTGACATTGATTTCTGCGGCCATTTCACGCCGTGCCGCTAGTCCGCCACCACTGACAACTCCATGCAAACACCGCTGCTGTTGGTCGCTAAGTGAAGGGCGTTGGCCGCTACGTTGTCCGTGGTTAGAGGTAATGCCTGAAGTTTGGTATTTTCGGCTCACTCTTGACACTGTGGGTCTCAGAATATTGAGTTCCTACCGATTTCCGAAATTGAATGTCTCATGCATCCAGCTCCAACTACCTTTACATCTTTGCACATGAATAACCCGAGCACAAATAACAGCTCCGCCAGTGCATTGCCCTTTTATGCCTTGTGTACGCGGTATCTGTATACGTGCAATCGCTACCCCTTGACTTTCCACACCTCAGTGTATATCCTGCTGTAGAGATACACAGCAAATATTGCCAGAAACGTCACTACGTGTGAGTCGTAGTGCTCGTTACTGGCGCGCCAGTCTCTTGGATGTCCATTATCGATCCTTCGATGTTTCTTATCTTTGCTTGCCTTGTTGTTTTCCGCATTCGCGGGGCGAGGGGCTGTTCTCGTTTGCTCGGGCTACCTGCTGAGACGCCGCGAGGTACGAGGTGGGAAGCAACCACGTATATGTGGAGTTGGTTGTACGCGGTCTGCCGGTTCAGGATGGAGGATATGTGTTTGCTCCCTGCCTGACTGCTCTCCTGATTTTGCTCGCCGGGCCTTGCGACCGCCTAGCTTGGGATGCTGCCTGGTCTATCCTACACGAGCAATACCGGACTTCCAGCAGAAGTTAAGCAGCCGTGTGTTTCTTTTAAAGAAAAGGAGCAAATGTATAAGACTTTTTGTAACCAATTTTGGTGGCCTCTTAAGTGTGGCCTTAGGGACTTTAGGGAGAGCTAATTCTTTTAAATTTAAATAGTTGGAGTTCCCTGTCCTTTATAATCTTTTGGGGGTTTTATTTGATTTTTTTCTTTGGGGTTCCTTCCTTGTGCTTGGTTAAATGTTTACTTGTATAGCGGGTGGCTGGCTGACGTGTGGTTCTCATTGTGTGCAGAGTCTTTCAGCATGTATAGGGACGGTTGTATATATTATCTGTATTCTGATGGCTCTGCATCTATGACTGGTTCCAGTCGAAAGTGTTCTATCTCTGTACATTAGTGACACTGCGGCTCCACTATGTTGCTACCCCTGTCGGCCGTTTCCCCCAGTGTATGGCAAATGATTATCAGCAATCAGTCTATTAGTCAATACCGGTAGTGTGACGACGTCAAATGTCCGGGATGGGGGAAGCTACACCCTTCCCGTGGGTCAGGGCCTAGAAAGACTCTTCCCACGCAGGAGGCTCGAACTGTCGTTACTCTTCCGAGAAATATATTTGCCCAACGTTTTCTCTTCCCACGCAGGAGGCTCGAACTGTCGTTACTCTTCCGAGAAATATATTTGCCCAACGTTTTTTGCGACTGCGAGTGCAACGCCCACGGGTACCGACATGGATGGGGCGCTTCCTAGCTGATCGCTCAGCATCGGAGAAATATATCTGCCCAACGTTTTTTGCGACTGCGAGTGCAACGCCCACGGGTACCGACATGGATGGGGCGCTTCCTAGCTGATCGCTCAGCATCGGAGAAATATATCTGCCCAACGTTTTTTGCGACTGCGAGTGCAACGCCCACGGGTACCGACATGGATGGGGCGCTTCCTAGCTGATCGCTCAGCATCGGAGAAATATATCTGCCCAACGTTTTTTGCGACTGCGAGTGCAACGCCCACGGGTACCGACATGGATGGGGCGCTTCCTAGCTGATCGCTCAGCATCGGAGAAATATATCTGCCCAACGTTTTTTGCGACTGCGAGTGCAACGCCCACGGGTACCGACATGGATGGGGCGCTTCCTAGCTGATCGCTCAGCATCGGAGAAATATATCTGCCCAACGTTTTTTGCGACTGCGAGTGCAACGCCCACGGGTACCGACATGGATGGGGCGCTTCCTAGCTGATCGCTCAGCATCGGAGAAATATATCTGCCCAACGTTTTTTGCGACTGCGAGTGCAACGCCCACGGGTACCGACATGGATGGGGCGCTTCCTAGCTGATCGCTCAGCATCGGAGAAATATATCTGCCCAACGTTTTTTGCGACTGCGAGTGCAACGCCCACGGGTACCGACATGGATGGGGCGCTTCCTAGCTGATCGCTCAGCATCGGAGAAATATATCTGCCCAACGTTTTTTGCGACTGCGAGTGCAACGCCCACGGGTACCGACATGGATGGGGCGCTTCCTAGCTGATCGCTCAGCATCGGAGAAATATATCTGCCCAACGTTTTTTGCGACTGCGAGTGCAACGCCCACGGGTACCGACATGGATGGGGCGCTTCCTAGCTGATCGCTCAGCATCGGAGAAATATATCTGCCCAACGTTTTTTGCGACTGCGAGTGCAACGCCCACGGGTACCGACATGGATGGGGCGCTTCCTAGCTGATCGCTCAGCATCGGAGAAATATATCTGCCCAACGTTTTTTGCGACTGCGAGTGCAACGCCCACGGGTACCGACATGGATGGGGCGCTTCCTAGCTGATCGCTCAGCATCGGAGAAATATATCTGCCCAACGTTTTTTGCGACTGCGAGTGCAACGCCCACGGGTACCGACATGGATGGGGCGCTTCCTAGCTGATCGCTCAGCATCGGAGAAATATATCTGCCCAACGTTTTCTCTTCCCACGCAGGAGGCTCGAACTGTCGTTACTCTTCCGAGAAATATATTTGCCCAACGTTTTTTGCGACTGCGAGTGCAACGCCCACGGGTACCGACATGGATGGGGCGCTTCCTAGCTGATCGCTCAGCATTGGAGAAATATATCTGCCCAACGTTTTTTGCGACTGCGAGTGCAACGCCCACGGGTACCGACATGGATGGGGCGCTTCCTAGCTGATCGCTCAGCATCGGAGAAATATATCTGCCCAACGTTTTCTCTTCCCACGCAGGAGGCTCGAACTGTCGTTACTCTTCCGAGAAATATATTTGCCCAACGTTTTTTGCGACTGCGAGTGCAACGCCCACGGGTACCGACATGGATGGGGCGCTTCCTAGCTGATCGCTCAGCATCGGAGAAATATATCTGCCCAACGTTTTTTGCGACTGCGAGTGCAACGCCCACGGGTACCGACTTGGATGGGGCGCTTCCTAGCTGATCGCTCAGCATCGGAGAAATATATCTGCCCAACGTTTTTTGCGACTGCGAGTGCAACGCCCACGGGTACCGACATGGATGGGGCGCTTCCTAGCTGATCGCTCAGCATCGGAGAAATATATCTGCCCAACGTTTTTTGCGACTGCGAGTGCAACGCCCACGGGTACCGACATGGATGGGGCGCTTCCTAGCTGATCGCTCAGCATCGGAGAAATATATCTGCCCAACGTTTTTTGCGACTGCGAGTGCAACGCCCACGGGTACCGACATGGATGGGGCGCTTCCTAGCTGATCGCTCAGCATCGGAGAAATATATCTGCCCAACGTTTTCTCTTCCCACGCAGGAGGCTCGAACTGTCGTTACTCTTCCGAGAAATATATTTGCCCAACGTTTTTTGCGACTGCGAGTGCAACGCCCACGGGTACCGACATGGATGGGGCGCTTCCTAGCTGATCGCTCAGCATCGGAGAAATATATCTGCCCAACGTTTTTTGCGACTGCGAGTGCAACGCCCACGGGTACCGACATGGATGGGGCGCTTCCTAGCTGATCGCTCAGCATCGGAGAAATATATCTGCCCAACGTTTTCTCTTCCCACGCAGGAGGCTCGAACTGTCGTTACTCTTCCGAGAAATATATTTGCCCAACGTTTTTTGCGACTGCGAGTGCAACGCCCACGGGTACCGACATGGATGGGGCGCTTCCTAGCTGATCGCTCAGCATCGGAGAAATATATCTGCCCAACGTTTTTTGCGACTAAGAGTGCAACGCCCACGGGTACCGACATGGATGGGGCGCTTCCTAGCTGATCGCTCAGCATCGGAGAAATATATCTGCCCAACGTTTTTTGCGACTGCGAGTGCAACGCCCACGGGTACCGACATGGATGGGGCGCTTCCTAGCTGATCGCTCAGCATCGGAGAAATATATCTGCCCAACGTTTTTTGCGACTGCGAGTGCAACGCCCACGGGTACCGACATGGATGGGGCGCTTCCTAGCTGATCGCTCAGCATCGGAGAAATATATCTGCCCAACGTTTTTTGCGACTGCGAGTGCAACGCCCACGGGTACCGACATGGATGGGGCGCTTCCTAGCTGATCGCTCAGCATCGGAGAAATATATCTGCCCAACGTTTTTTGCGACTGCGAGTGCAACGCCCACAGGTACCGACATGGATGGGGCGCTTCCTAGCTGATCGCTCAGCATCGGAGAAATATATCTGCCCAACGTTTTTTGCGACTGCGAGTGCAACGCCCACGGGTACCGACATGGATGGGGCGCTTCCTAGCTGATCGCTCAGCATCGGAGAAATATATCTGCCCAACGTTTTCTCTTCCCACGCAGGAGGCTCGAACTGTCGTTACTCTTCCGAGAAATATATTTGCCCAACGTTTTTTGCGACTGCGAGTGCAACGCCCACGGGTACCGACATGGATGGGGCGCTTCCTAGCTGATCGCTCAGCATCGGAGAAATATATCTGCCCAACGTTTTTTGCGACTGCGAGTGCAACGCCCACGGGTACCGACATGGATGGGGCGCTTCCTAGCTGATCGCTCAGCATCGGAGAAATATATCTGCCCAACGTTTTTTGCGACTGCGAGTGCAACGCCCACGGGTACCGACATGGATGGGGCGCTTCCTAGCTGATCGCTCAGCATCGGAGAAATATATCTGCCCAACGTTTTTTGCGACTGCGAGTGCAACGCCCACGGGTACCGACATGGATGGGGCGCTTCCTAGCTGATCGCTCAGCATCGGAGAAATATATCTGCCCAACGTTTTTTGCGACTGCGAGTGCAACGCCCACGGGTACCGACATGGATGGGGCGCTTCCTAGCTGATCGCTCAGCATCGGAGAAATATATCTGCCCAACGTTTTCTCTTCCCACGCAGGAGGCTCGAACTGTCGTTACTCTTCCGAGAAATATATTTGCCCAACGTTTTTTGCGACTGCGAGTGCAACGCCCACGGGTACCGACATGGATGGGGCGCTTCCTAGCTGATCGCTCAGCATCGGAGAAATATATCTGCCCAACGTTTTTTGCGACTGCGAGTGCAACGCCCACGGGTACCGACATGGATGGGGCGCTTCCTAGCTGATCGCTCAGCATCGGAGAAATATATCTGCCCAACGTTTTCTCTTCCCACGCAGGAGGCTCGAACTGTCGTTACTCTTCCGAGAAATATATTTGCCCAACGTTTTTTGCGACTGCGAGTGCAACGCCCACGGGTACCGACATGGATGGGGCGCTTCCTAGCTGATCGCTCAGCATCGGAGAAATATATCTGCCCAACGTTTTTTGCGACTGCGAGTGCAACGCCCACGGGTACCGACATGGATGGGGCGCTTCCTAGCTGATCGCTCAGCATCGGAGAAATATATCTGCCCAACGTTTTTTGCGACTGCGAGTGCAACGCCCACGGGTACCGACATGGATGGGACGCTTCCTAGCTGATCGCTCAGCATCGGAGAAATATATCTGCCCAACGTTTTTTGCGACTGCGAGTGCAACGCCCACGGGTACCGACATGGATGGGGCGCTTCCTAGCTGATCGCTCAGCATCGGAGAAATATATCTGCCCAACGTTTTTTGCGACTGCGAGTGCAACGCCCACGGGTACCGACATGGATGGGGCGCTTCCTAGCTGATCGCTCAGCATCGGAGAAATATATCTGCCCAACGTTTTTTGCGACTGCGAGTGCAACGCCCACGGGTACCGACATGGATGGGGCGCTTCCTAGCTGATCGCTCAGCATCGGAGAAATATATCTGCCCAACGTTTTTTGCGACTGCGAGTGCAACGCCCACGGGTACCGACATGGATGGGGCGCTTCCTAGCTGATCGCTCAGCATCGGAGAAATATATCTGCCCAACGTTTTTTGCGACTGCGAGTGCAACGCCCACGGGTACCGACATGGATGGGGCGCTTCCTAGCTGATCGCTCAGCATCGGAGAAATATATCTGCCCAACGTTTTTTGCGACTGCGAGTGCAACGCCCACGGGTACCGACATGGATGGGGCGCTTCCTAGCTGATCGCTCAGCATCGGAGAAATATATCTGCCCAACGTTTTTTGCGACTGCGAGTGCAACGCCCACGGGTACCGACATGGATGGGGCGCTTCCTAGCTGATCGCTCAGCATCGGAGAAATATATCTGCCCAACGTTTTTTGCGACTGCGAGTGCAACGCCCACGGGTACCGACATGGATGGGGCGCTTCCTAGCTGATCGCTCAGCATCGGAGAAATATATCTGCCCAACGTTTTTTGCGACTGCGAGTGCAACGCCCACGGGTACCGACATGGATGGGGCGCTTCCTAGCTGATCGCTCAGCATCGGAGAAATATATCTGCCCAACGTTTTTTGCGACTGCGAGTGCAACGCCCACGGGTACCGACATGGATGGGGCGCTTCCTAGCTGATCGCTCAGCATCGGAGAAATATATCTGCCCAACGTTTTTTGCGACTGCGAGTGCAACGCCCACGGGTACCGACATGGATGGGGCGCTTCCTAGCTGATCGCTCAGCATCGGAGAAATATATCTGCCCAACGTTTTCTCTTCCCACGCAGGAGGCTCGAACTGTCGTTACTCTTCCGAGAAATATATTTGCCCAACGTTTTTTGCGACTGCGAGTGCAACGCCCACGGGTACCGACATGGATGGGGCGCTTCCTAGCTGATCGCTCAGCATCGGAGAAATATATCTGCCCAACGTTTTTTGCGACTGCGAGTGCAACGCCCACGGGTACCGACATGGATGGGGCGCTTCCTAGCTGATCGCTCAGCATCGGAGAAATATATCTGCCCAACGTTTTCTCTTCCCACGCAGGAGGCTCGAACTGTCGTTACTCTTCCGAGAAATATATTTGCCCAACGTTTTTTGCGACTGCGAGTGCAACGCCCACGGGTACCGACATGGATGGGGCGCTTCCTAGCTGATCGCTCAGCATCGGAGAAATATATCTGCCCAACGTTTTTTGCGACTGCGAGTGCAACGCCCACGGGTACCGACATGGATGGGGCGCTTCCTAGCTGATCGCTCAGCATCGGAGAAATATATCTGCCCAACGTTTTTTGCGACTGCGAGTGCAACGCCCACGGGTACCGACATGGATGGGACGCTTCCTAGCTGATCGCTCAGCATCGGAGAAATATATCTGCCCAACGTTTTTTGCGACTGCGAGTGCAACGCCCACGGGTACCGACATGGATGGGGCGCTTCCTAGCTGATCGCTCAGCATCGGAGAAATATATCTGCCCAACGTTTTTTGCGACTGCGAGTGCAACGCCCACGGGTACCGACATGGATGGGGCGCTTCCTAGCTGATCGCTCAGCATCGGAGAAATATATCTGCCCAACGTTTTTTGCGACTGCGAGTGCAACGCCCACGGGTACCGACATGGATGGGGCGCTTCCTAGCTGATCGCTCAGCATCGGAGAAATATATCTGCCCAACGTTTTTTGCGACTGCGAGTGCAACGCCCACGGGTACCGACATGGATGGGGCGCTTCCTAGCTGATCGCTCAGCATCGGAGAAATATATCTGCCCAACGTTTTTTGCGACTGCGAGTGCAACGCCCACGGGTACCGACATGGATGGGGCGCTTCCTAGCTGATCGCTCAGCATCGGAGAAATATATCTGCCCAACGTTTTTTGCGACTGCGAGTGCAACGCCCACGGGTACCGACATGGATGGGGCGCTTCCTAGCTGATCGCTCAGCATCGGAGAAATATATCTGCCCAACGTTTTTTGCGACTGCGAGTGCAACGCCCACGGGTACCGACATGGATGGGGCGCTTCCTAGCTGATCGCTCAGCATCGGAGAAATATATCTGCCCAACGTTTTTTGCGACTGCGAGTGCAACGCCCACGGGTACCGACATGGATGGGGCGCTTCCTAGCTGATCGCTCAGCATCGGAGAAATATATCTGCCCAACGTTTTTTGCGACTGCGAGTGCAACGCCCACGGGTACCGACATGGATGGGGCGCTTCCTAGCTGATCGCTCAGCATCGGAGAAATATATCTGCCCAACGTTTTTTGCGACTGCGAGTGCAACGCCCACGGGTACCGACATGGATGGGGCGCTTCCTAGCTGATCGCTCAGCATCGGAGAAATATATCTGCCCAACGTTTTTTGCGACTGCGAGTGCAACGCCCACGGGTACCGACATGGATGGGGCGCTTCCTAGCTGATCGCTCAGCATCGGAGAAATATATCTGCCCAACGTTTTCTCTTCCCACGCAGGAGGCTCGAACTGTCGTTACTCTTCCGAGAAATATATTTGCCCAACGTTTTTTGCGACTGCGAGTGCAACGCCCACGGGTACCGACATGGATGGGGCGCTTCCTAGCTGATCGCTCAGCATCGGAGAAATATATCTGCCCAACGTTTTTTGCGACTGCGAGTGCAACGCCCACGGGTACCGACATGGATGGGGCGCTTCCTAGCTGATCGCTCAGCATCGGAGAAATATATCTGCCCAACGTTTTTTGCGACTGCGAGTGCAACGCCCACGGGTACCGACATGGATGGGGCGCTTCCTAGCTGATCGCTCAGCATCGGAGAAATATATCTGCCCAACGTTTTTTGCGACTGCGAGTGCAACGCCCACGGGTACCGACATGGATGGGGCGCTTCCTAGCTGATCGCTCAGCATCGGAGAAATATATCTGCCCAACGTTTTCTCTTCCCACGCAGGAGGCTCGAACTGTCGTTACTCTTCCGAGAAATATATTTGCCCAACGTTTTTTGCGACTAAGAGTGCAACGCCCACGGGTACCGACATGGATGGGGCGCTTCCTAGCTGATCGCTCAGCATCGGAGAAATATATCTGCCCAACGTTTTTTGCGACTGCGAGTGCAACGCCCACGGGTACCGACATGGATGGGGCGCTTCCTAGCTGATCGCTCAGCATCGGAGAAATATATCTGCCCAACGTTTTTTGCGACTGCGAGTGCAACGCCCACGGGTACCGACATGGATGGGGCGCTTCCTAGCTGATCGCTCAGCATCGGAGAAATATATCTGCCCAACGTTTTTTGCGACTGCGAGTGCAACGCCCACGGGTACCGACATGGATGGGGCGCTTCCTAGCTGATCGCTCAGCATCGGAGAAATATATCTGCCCAACGTTTTTTGCGACTGCGAGTGCAACGCCCACGGGTACCGACATGGATGGGGCGCTTCCTAGCTGATCGCTCAGCATCGGAGAAATATATCTGCCCAACGTTTTCTCTTCCCACGCAGGAGGCTCGAACTGTCGTTACTCTTCCGAGAAATATATTTGCCCAACGTTTTTTGCGACTGCGAGTGCAACGCCCACGGGTACCGACATGGATGGGGCGCTTCCTAGCTGATCGCTCAGCATCGGAGAAATATATCTGCCCAACGTTTTTTGCGACTGCGAGTGCAACGCCCACGGGTACCGACATGGATGGGGCGCTTCCTAGCTGATCGCTCAGCATCGGAGAAATATATCTGCCCAACGTTTTTTGCGACTGCGAGTGCAACGCCCACGGGTACCGACATGGATGGGGCGCTTCCTAGCTGATCGCTCAGCATCGGAGAAATATATCTGCCCAACGTTTTTTGCGACTGCGAGTGCAACGCCCACTTGTACCGACATGGATGGGGCGCTTCCTAGCTGATCGCTCAGCATCGGAGAAATATATCTGCCCAACGTTTTTTGCGACTGCGAGTGCAACGCCCACGGGTACCGACATGGATGGGGCGCTTCCTAGCTGATCGCTCAGCATCGGAGAAATATATCTGCCCAACGTTTTTTGCGACTGCGAGTGCAACGCCCACGGGTACCGACATGGATGGGGCGCTTCCTAGCTGATCGCTCAGCATCGGAGAAATATATCTGCCCAACGTTTTCTCTTCCCACGCAGGAGGCTCGAACTGTCGTTACTCTTCCGAGAAATATATTTGCCCAACGTTTTTTGCGACTGCGAGTGCAACGCCCACGGGTACCGACATGGATGGGGCGCTTCCTAGCTGATCGCTCAGCATCGGAGAAATATATCTGCCCAACGTTTTTTGCGACTGCGAGTGCAACGCCCACGGGTACCGACATGGATGGGGCGCTTCCTAGCTGATCGCTCAGCATCGGAGAAATATATCTGCCCAACGTTTTTTGCGACTGCGAGTGCAACGCCCACGGGTACCGACATGGATGGGGCGCTTCCTAGCTGATCGCTCAGCATCGGAGAAATATATCTGCCCAACGTTTTTTGCGACTGCGAGTGCAACGCCCACGGGTACCGACATGGATGGGGCGCTTCCTAGCTGATCGCTCAGCATCGGAGAAATATATCTGCCCAACGTTTTTTGCGACTGCGAGTGCAACGCCCACGGGTACCGACATGGATGGGGCGCTTCCTAGCTGATCGCTCAGCATCGGAGAAATATATCTGCCCAACGTTTTCTCTTCCCACGCAGGAGGCTCGAACTGTCGTTACTCTTCCGAGAAATATATTTGCCCAACGTTTTTTGCGACTGCGAGTGCAACGCCCACGGGTACCGACATGGATGGGGCGCTTCCTAGCTGATCGCTCAGCATCGGAGAAATATATCTGCCCAACGTTTTTTGCGACTGCGAGTGCAACGCCCACGGGTACCGACATGGATGGGGCGCTTCCTAGCTGATCGCTCAGCATCGGAGAAATATATCTGCCCAACGTTTTTTGCGACTGCGAGTGCAACGCCCACGGGTACCGACATGGATGGGACGCTTCCTAGCTGATCGCTCAGCATCGGAGAAATA
This sequence comes from Schistocerca serialis cubense, assembly GCF_023864345.2. Classification (NCBI taxonomy): domain Eukaryota; kingdom Metazoa; phylum Arthropoda; class Insecta; order Orthoptera; family Acrididae; genus Schistocerca; species Schistocerca serialis. The sequence continues at coordinate 525,443,587 of NC_064644.1, forward strand.
TATCTGCCCAACGTTTTCTCTTCCCACGCAGGAGGCTCGAACTGTCGTTACTCTTCCGAGAAATATATTTGCCCAACGTTTTTTGCGACTGCGAGTGCAACGCCCACGGGTACCGACATGGATGGGGCGCTTCCTAGCTGATCGCTCAGCATCGGAGAAATATATCTGCCCAACGTTTTTTGCGACTGCGAGTGCAACGCCCACGGGTACCGACATGGATGGGGCGCTTCCTAGCTGATCGCTCAGCATCGGAGAAATATATCTGCCCAACGTTTTTTGCGACTGCGAGTGCAACGCCCACGGGTACCGACATGGATGGGGCGCTTCCTAGCTGATCGCTCAGCATCGGAGAAATATATCTGCCCAACGTTTTTTGCGACTGCGAGTGCAACGCCCACGGGTACCGACATGGATGGGGCGCTTCCTAGCTGATCGCTCAGCATCGGAGAAATATATCTGCCCAACGTTTTTTGCGACTGCGAGTGCAACGCCCACGGGTACCGACATGGATGGGGCGCTTCCTAGCTGATCGCTCAGCATCGGAGAAATATATCTGCCCAACGTTTTCTCTTCCCACGCAGGAGGCTCGAACTGTCGTTACTCTTCCGAGAAATATATTTGCCCAACGTTTTTTGCGACTGCGAGTGCAACGCCCACGGGTACCGACATGGATGGGGCGCTTCCTAGCTGATCGCTCAGCATCGGAGAAATATATCTGCCCAACGTTTTTTGCGACTGCGAGTGCAACGCCCACGGGTACCGACATGGATGGGGCGCTTCCTAGCTGATCGCTCAGCATCGGAGAAATATATCTGCCCAACGTTTTTTGCGACTGCGAGTGCAACGCCCACGGGTACCGACATGGATGGGGCGCTTCCTAGCTGATCGCTCAGCATCGGAGAAATATATCTGCCCAACGTTTTTTGCGACTGCGAGTGCAACGCCCACGGGTACCGACATGGATGGGGCGCTTCCTAGCTGATCGCTCAGCATCGGAGAAATATATCTGCCCAACGTTTTTTGCGACTGCGAGTGCAACGCCCACGGGTACCGACATGGATGGGGCGCTTCCTAGCTGATCGCTCAGCATCGGAGAAATATATCTGCCCAACGTTTTCTCTTCCCACGCAGGAGGCTCGAACTGTCGTTACTCTTCCGAGAAATATATTTGCCCAACGTTTTTTGCGACTGCGAGTGCAACGCCCACGGGTACCGACATGGATGGGGCGCTTCCTAGCTGATCGCTCAGCATCGGAGAAATATATCTGCCCAACGTTTTTTGCGACTGCGAGTGCAACGCCCACGGGTACCGACATGGATGGGGCGCTTCCTAGCTGATCGCTCAGCATCGGAGAAATATATCTGCCCAACGTTTTTTGCGACTGCGAGTGCAACGCCCACGGGTACCGACATGGATGGGGCGCTTCCTAGCTGATCGCTCAGCATCGGAGAAATATATCTGCCCAACGTTTTCTCTTCCCACGCAGGAGGCTCGAACTGTCGTTACTCTTCCGAGAAATATATTTGCCCAACGTTTTTTGCGACTGCGAGTGCAACGCCCACGGGTACCGACATGGATGGGGCGCTTCCTAGCTGATCGCTCAGCATCGGAGAAATATATCTGCCCAACGTTTTTTGCGACTGCGAGTGCAACGCCCACGGGTACCGACATGGATGGGGCGCTTCCTAGCTGATCGCTCAGCATCGGAGAAATATATCTGCCCAACGTTTTTTGCGACTGCGAGTGCAACGCCCACGGGTACCGACATGGATGGGGCGCTTCCTAGCTGATCGCTCAGCATCGGAGAAATATATCTGCCCAACGTTTTTTGCGACTGCGAGTGCAACGCCCACGGGTACCGACATGGATGGGGCGCTTCCTAGCTGATCGCTCAGCATCGGAGAAATATATCTGCCCAACGTTTTTTGCGACTGCGAGTGCAACGCCCACGGGTACCGACATGGATGGGGCGCTTCCTAGCTGATCGCTCAGCATCGGAGAAATATATCTGCCCAACGTTTTCTCTTCCCACGCAGGAGGCTCGAACTGTCGTTACTCTTCCGAGAAATATATTTGCCCAACGTTTTTTGCGACTGCGAGTGCAACGCCCACGGGTACTGACATGGATGGGGCGCTTCCTAGCTGATCGCTCAGCATCGGAGAAATATATCTGCCCAACGTTTTTTGCGACTGCGAGTGCAACGCCCACGGGTACCGACATGGATGGGGCGCTTCCTAGCTGATCGCTCAGCATCGGAGAAATATATTTGCCCAACGTTTTCTCTTCCCACGCAGGAGGCTCGAACTGTCGTTACTCTTCCGAGAAATATATTTGCCCAACGTTTTTTGCGACTGCGAGTGCAACGCCCACGGGTACCGACATGGATGGGGCGCTTCCTAGCTGATCGCTCAGCATCGGAGAAATATATCTGCCCAACGTTCTTTGCGACTGCGAGTGCAACGCCCACGGGTACCGACATGGATGGGGCGCTTCCTAGCTGATCGCTCAGCATCGGAGAAATATATCTGCCCAACGTTTTTTGCGACTGCGAGTGCAACGCCCACGGGTACCGACATGGATGGGGCGCTTCCTAGCTGATCGCTCAGCATCGGAGAAATATATCTGCCCAACGTTTTTTGCGACTGCGAGTGCAACGCCCACGGGTACCGACATGGATGGGGCGCTTCCTAGCTGATCGCTCAGCATCGGAGAAATATATCTGCCCAACGTTTTTTGCGACTGTGAGTGCAACGCCCACGGGTACCGACATGGATGGGGCGCTTCCTAGCTGATCGCTCAGCATCGGAGAAATATATCTGCCCAACGTTTTTTGCGACTGCGAGTGCAACGCCCACGGGTACCGACATGGATGGGGCGCTTCCTAGCTGATCGCTCAGCATCGGAGAAATATATCTGCCCAACGTTTTCTCTTCCCACGCAGGAGGCTCGAACTGTCGTTACTCTTCCGAGAAATATATTTGCCCAACGTTTTTTGCGACTGCGAGTGCAACGCCCACGGGTACCGACATGGATGGGGTGCTTCCTAGCTGATCGCTCAGCATCGGAGAAATATATCTGCCCAACGTTTTTTGCGACTGCGAGTGCAACGCCCACGGGTACCGACATGGATGGGGCGCTTCCTAGCTGATCGCTCAGCATCGGAGAAATGTATCTGCCCAACGTTCTTTGCGACTGCGAGTGCAACGCCCACGGGTACCGACATGGATGGGGCGCTTCCTAGCTGATCGCTCAGCATCGGAGAAATATATCTGCCCAACGTTTTTTGCGACTGCGAGTGCAACGCCCACGGGTACCGACATGGATGGGGCGCTTCCTAGCTGATCGCTCAGCATCGGAGAAATATATCTGCCCAACGTTTTTTGCGACTGCGAGTGCAACGCCCACGGGTACCGACATGGATGGGGCGCTTCCTAGCTGATCGCTCAGCATCGGAGAAATATATCTGCCCAACGTTCTTTGCGACTGCGAGTGCAACGCCCACGGGTACCGTCATGGATGGGGCGCTTCCTAGCTGATCGCTCAGCATCGGAGAAATATATCTGCCCAACGTTCTTTGCGACTGCGAGTGCAACGCCCACGGGTACCGACATGGATGGGGCGCTTCCTAGCTGATCGCTCAGCATCGGAGAAATATATCTGCCCAACGTTTTTTGCGACTGCGAGTGCAACGCCCACGGGTACCGACATGGATGGGGCGCTTCCTAGCTGATCGCTCAGCATCGGAGAAATATATCTGCCCAACGTTTTTTGCGACTGCGAGTGCAACGCCCACGGGTACCGACATGGATGGGGCGCTTCCTAGCTGATCGCTCAGCATCGGAGAAATATATCTGCCCAACGTTTTTTGCGACTGCGAGTGCAACGCCCACGGGTACCGACATGGATGGGGCGCTTCCTAGCTGATCGCTCAGCATCGGAGAAATATATCTGCCCAACGTTTTTTGCGACTGCGAGTGCAACGCCCACGGGTACCGACATGGATGGGGCGCTTCCTAGCTGATCGCTCAGCATCGGAGAAATATATCTGCCCAACGTTTTTTGCGACTGCGAGTGCAACGCCCACGGGTACCGACATGGATGGGGCGCTTCCTAGCTGATCGCTCAGCATCGGAGAAATATATCTGCCCAACGTTTTTTGCGACTGCGAGTGCAACGCCCACGGGTACCGACGTGGATGGGGCGCTTCCTAGCTGATCGCTCAGCATCGGAGAAATATATCTGCCCAACGTTTTTTGCGACTGCGAGTGCAACGCCCACGGGTACCGACATGGATGGGGCGCTTCCTAGCTGATCGCTCAGCATCGGTGAAATATATCTGCCCAACGTTTTTTGCGACTGCGAGTGCAACGCCCACGGGTACCGACATGGATGGGGCGCTTCCTAGCTGATCGCTCAGCATCGGAGAAATATATCTGCCCAACGTTTTTTGCGACTGCGAGTGCAACGCCCACGGGTACCGACATGGATGGGGCGCTTCCTAGCTGATCGCTCAGCATCGGAGAAATATATCTGCCCAACGTTTTTTGCGACTGCGAGTGCAACGCCCACGGGTACCGACATGGATGGGGCGCTTCCTAGCTGATCGCTCAGCATCGGAGAAATATATCTGCCCAACGTTTTTTGCGACTGCGAGTGCAACGCCCACGGGTACCGACATGGATGGGGCGCTTCCTAGCTGATCGCTCAGCATCGGAGAAATATATCTGCCCAACGTTTTTTGCGACTGCGAGTGCAACGCCCACGGGTACCGACATGGATGGGGCGCTTCCTAGCTGATCGCTCAGCATCGGAGAAATATATCTGCCCAACGTTCTTTGCGACTGCGAGTGCAACGCCCACGGGTACCGACATGGATGGGGCGCTTCCTAGCTGATCGCTCAGCATCGGAGAAATATATCTGCCCAACGTTTTTTGCGACTGCGGGTGCAACGCCCACGGGTACCGACATGGATGGGGCGCTTCCTAGCTGATCGCTCAGCATCGGAGAAATATATCTGCCCAACGTTTTTTGCGACTGCGAGTGCAACGCCCACGGGTACCGACATGGATGGGGCGCTTCCTAGCTGATCGCTCAGCATCGGAGAAATATATCTGCCCAACGTTCTTTGCGACTGCGAGTGCAACGCCCACGGGTACCGACATGGATGGGGCGCTTCCTAGCTGATCGCTCAGCATCGGAGAAATATATCTGCCCAACGTTTTTTGCGACTGCGAGTGCAACGCCCACGGGTACCGACATGGATGGGGCGCTTCCTAGCTGATCGCTCAGCATCGGAGAAATATATCTGCCCAACGTTTTTTGCGACTGCGAGTGCAACGCCCACGGGTACCGACATGGATGGGGCGCTTCCTAGCTGATCGCTCAGCATCGGAGAAATATATCTGCCCAACGTTTTTTGCGACTGCGAGTGCAACGCCCACGGGTACCGACATGGATGGGGCGCTTCCTAGCTGATCGCTCAGCATCGGAGAAATATATCTGCCCAACGTTTTTTGCGACTGCGAGTGCAACGCCCACGGGTACCGACATGGATGGGGCGCTTCCTAGCTGATCGCTCAGCATCGGAGAAATATATCTGCCCAACGTTTTTTGCGACTGCGAGTGCAACGCCCACGGGTACCGACATGGATGGGGCGCTTCCTAGCTGATCGCTCAGCATCGGAGAAATATATCTGCCCAACGTTTTTTGCGACTGCGAGTGCAACGCCCACGGGTACCGACATGGATGGGGCGCTTCCTAGCTGATCGCTCAGCATCGGAGAAATATATTTGCCCAACGTTTTCTCTTCCCATGCAGGAGGCTCGAACTGTCGTTACTCTTCCGAGAAATATATTTGCCCAACGTTTTTTGCGACTGCGAGTGCAACGCCCACGGGTACCGACATGGATGGGGCGCTTCCTAGCTGATCGCTCAGCATCGGAGAAATATATCTGCCCAACGTTCTTTGCGACTGCGAGTGCAACGCCCACGGGTACCGACATTAATGGGGCGCTTCCTAGCTGATCGCTCAGCATCGGAGAAATATATCTGCCCAACGTTTTTTGCGACTGCGAGTGCAACGCCCACGGGTACCGACATGGATGGGGCGCTTCCTAGCTGATCGCTCAGCATCGGTGAAATATATCTGCCCAACGTTTTTTGCGACTGCGAGTGCAACGCCCACGGGTACCGACATGGATGGGGCGCTTCCTAGCTGATCGCTCAGCGTCGGAGAAATATATCTGCCCAACGTTTTTTGCGACTGCGAGTGCAACGCCCACGGGTACCGACATGGATGGGGCGCTTCCTAGCTGATCGCTCAGCATCGGAGAAATATATCTGCCCAACGTTTTTTGCGACTGCGAGTGCAACGCCCACGGGTACCGACATGGATGGGGCGCTTCCTAGCTGATCGCTCAGCATCGGAGAAATATATCTGCCCAACGTTTTTTGCGACTGCGAGTGCAACGCCCACGGGTACCGACATGGATGGGGCGCTTCCTAGCTGATCGCTCAGCATCGGAGAAATATATCTGCCCAACGTTTTTTGCGACTGCGAGTGCAACGCCCACGGGTACCGACATGGATGGGGCGCTTCCTAGCTGATCGCTCAGCATCGGAGAAATATATCTGCCCAACGTTTTTTGCGACTGCGAGTGCAACGCCCACGGGTACCGACATGGATGGGGCGCTTCCTAGCTGATCGCTCAGCATCGGAGAAATATATCTGCCCAACGTTTTTTGCGACTGCGAGTGCAACGCCCACGGGTACCGACATGGATGGGGCGCTTCCTAGCTGATCGCTCAGCATCGGAGAAATATATCTGCCCAACGTTTTTTGCGACTGCGAGTGCAACGCCCACGGGTACCGACATGGATGGGGCGCTTCCTAGCTGATCGCTCAGCATCGGAGAAATATATCTGCCCAACGTTTTTTGCGACTGCGAGTGCAACGCCCACGGGTACCGACATGGATGGGGCGCTTCCTAGCTGATCGCTCAGCATCGGAGAAATATATCTGCCCAACGTTTTTTGCGACTGCGAGTGCAACGCCCACGGGTACCGACATGGATGGGGCGCTTCCTAGCTGATCGCTCAGCATCGGAGAAATATATCTGCCCAACGTTTTTTGCGACTGCGAGTGCAACGCCCACGGGTACCGACATGGATGGGGCGCTTCCTAGCTGATCGCTCAGCATCGGAGAAATATATCTGCCCAACGTTTTTTGCGACTGCGAGTGCAACGCCCACGGGTACCGACATGGATGGGGCGCTTCCTAGCTGATCGCTCAGCATCGGAGAAATATATCTGCCCAACGTTTTTTGCGACTGCGAGTGCAACGCCCACGGGTACCGACATGGATGGGGCGCTTCCTAGCTGATCGCTCAGCATCGGAGAAATATATCTGCCCAACGTTTTTTGCGACTGCGAGTGCAACGCCCACAGGTACCGACATGGATGGGGCGCTTCCTAGCTGATCGCTCAGCATCGGAGAAATATATCTGCCCAACGTTTTTTGCGACTGCGAGTGCAACGCCCACGGGTACCGACATGGATGGGCCGCTTCCTAGCTGATCGCTCAGCATCGGAGAAATATATTTGCCCAACGTTTTTTGCGACTGCGAGTGCAACGCCCACGGGTACCGACATGGATGGGGCGCTTCCTAGCTGATCGCTCAGCATCGGAGAAATATATTTGCCCAACGTTTTTTGCGACTGCGAGTGCAACGCCCACGGGTACCGACATGGATGGGGCGCTTCCTAGCTGATCGCTCCGCAACGGAGAAATATATTTGCCCAACGTTTTTTGCGACTGCGAGTGCAACGCCCACGGGTACCGACATGGATGGGGCGCTTCCTAGCTGATCGCTCAGCATCGGAGAAATATATCTGCCCAACGTTTTTTGCGACTGCGAGTGCAACGCCCACGGGTACCGACATGGATGGGGCGCTTCCTAGCTGATCGCTCAGCATCGGAGAAATATATCTGCCCAACGTTTTTTGCGACTGCGAGTGCAACGCCCACGGGTACCGACATGGATGGGGCGCTTCCTAGCTGATCGCTCAGCATCGGAGAAATATATCTGCCCAACGTTTTTTGCGACTGCGAGTGCAACGCCCACGGGTACCGACATGGATGGGGCGCTTCCTAGCTGATCGCTTAGCATCGGAGAAATATATCTGCCCAACGTTTTTTGCGACTGCGAGTGCAACGCCCACGGGTACCGACATGGACGGGGCGCTTCCTAGCTGATCGCTCAGCATCGGAGAAATATATCTGCCCAACGTTTTTTGCGACTGCGAGTGCAACGCCCACGGGTACCGACATGGATGGGGCGCTTCCTAGCTGATCGCTCAGCATCGGAGAAATATATCTGCCCAACGTTTTTTGCGACTGCGAGTGCAACGCCCACGGGTACCGACATGGATGGGGCGCTTCCTAGCTGATCGCTCAGCATCGGAGAAATATATCTGCCCAACGTTTTTTGCGACTGCGAGTGCAACGCCCACGGGTACCGACATGGATGGGGCGCTTCCTAGCTGATCGCTCAGCATCGGAGAAATATATCTGCCCAACGTTTTTTGCGACTGCGAGTGCAACGCCCACGGGTACCGACATGGATGGGGCGCTTCCTAGCTGATCGCTCAGCATAGGAGAAATATATCTGCCCAACGTTTTTTGCGACTGCGAGTGCAACGCCCACGGGTACCGACATGGATGGGGCGCTTCCTAGCTGATCGCTCAGCATCGGAGAAATATATCTGCCCAACGTTTTTTGCGACTGCGAGTGCAACGCCCACGGGTACCGACATGGATGGGGCGCTTCCTAGCTGATCGCTCAGCATCGGAGAAATATATCTGCCCAACGTTTTTTGCGACTGCGAGTGCAACGCCCACGGGTACCGACATGGATGGGGCGCTTCCTAGCTGATCGCTCAGCATCGGAGAAATATATCTGCCCAACGTTTTTTGCGACTGCGAGTGCAACGCCCACGGGTACCGACATGGATGGGGCGCTTCCTAGCTGATCGCTCAGCATCGGAGAAATATATCTGCCCAACGTTTTTTGCGACTGCGAGTGCAACGCCCACGGGTACCGACATGGATGGGGCGCTTCCTAGCTGATCGCTCAGCATCGGAGAAATATATCTGCCCAACGTTTTTTGCGACTGCGAGTGCAACGCCCACGGGTACCGACATGGATGGGGCGCTTCCTAGCTGATCGCTCAGCATCGGAGAAATATATCTGCCCAACGTTTTTTGCGACTGCGAGTGCAACGCCCACGGGTACCGACATGGATGGGGCGCTTCCTAGCTGATCGCTCAGCATCGGAGAAATATATTTGCCCAACGTTTTTTGCGACTGCGAGTGCAACGCCCACGGGTACCGACATGGATGGGGCGCTTCCTAGCTGATCGCTCAGCATCGGAGAAATACATCTGCCCAACGTTTTTTGCGACTGCGAGTGCAACGCCCACGGGTACCGACATGGATGGGGCGCTTCCTAGCTGATCGCTCAGCATCGGAGAAATATATCTGCCCAACGTTTTTTGCGACTGCGAGTGCAACGCCCACGGGTACCGACATGGATGGGGCGCTTCCTAGCTGATCGCTCAGCATCGGAGAAATATATCTGCCCAACGTTTTTTGCGACTGCGAGTGCAACGCCCACGGGTACCGACATGGATGGGGCGCTTCCTAGCTGATCGCTCAGCATCGGAGAAATATATCTGCCCAACGTTTTCTCTTCCCACGCAGGAGGCTCGAACTGTCGTTACTCTTCCGAGAAATATATTTGCCCAACGTTTTTTGCGACTGCGAGTGCAACGCCCACGGGTACCGACATGGATGGGGCGCTTCCTAGCTGACCGCTCAGCATCGGAGAAATATATTTGCCCAACGTTTTTTGCGACTGCGAGTGCAACGCCCACGGGTACCGACATGGATGGGGCGCTTCCTAGCTGATCGCTCAGCATCGGAGAAATATATCTGCCCAACGTTTTTTGCGACTGCGAGTGCAACGCCCACGGGTACCGACATGGATGGGGCGCTTCCTAGCTGATCGCTCAGCATCGGAGAAATATATTTGCCCAACGTTTTCTCTTCCCACGCAGGAGGCTCGAACTGTCGTTACTCTTCCGAGAAATATATCTGCCCAACGTTTTTTGCGACTGCGAGTGCAACGCCCACGGGTACCGACATGGATGGGGCGCTTCCTAGCTGATCGCTCAGCATCGGAGAAATATATCTGCCCAACGTTTTTTGCGACTGCGAGTGCAATGCCCACGGGTACCGACATGGATGGGGCGCTTCCTAGCTGATCGCTCAGCATCGGAGAAATATATCTGCCCAACGTTTTTTGCGACTGCGAGTGCAACGCCCACGGGTACCGACATGGATGGGGCGCTTCCTAGCTGATCGCTCAGCATCGGAGAAATATATCTGCCCAACGTTTTCTCTTCCCACGCAGGAGGCTCGAACTGTCGTTACTCTTCCGAGAAATATATCTGCCCAACGTTTTTTGCGACTGCGAGTGCAACGCCCACGGGTACCGACATGGATGGGGCGCTTCCTAGCTGATCGCTCAGCATCGGAGAAATATATTTGCCCAACGTTTTTTGCGACTGCGCGTGCAACGCCCACGGGTACCGACATGGATGGGGCGCTTCCTAGCTGATCGCTCAGCATCGGAGAAATATATCTGCCCAACGTTTTTTGCGACTGCGAGTGCAACGCCCACGGGTACCGACATGGATGGGGCGCTTCCTAGCTGATCGCTCAGCATCGGAGAAATATATCTGCCCAACGTTTTCTCTTCCCACGCAGGAGGCTCGAACTGTCGTTACTCTTCCGAGAAATATATCTGCCCAACGTTTTTTGCGACTGCGAGTGCAACGCCCACGGGTACCGACATGGATGGGGCGCTTCCTAGCTGATCGCTCAGCATCGGAGAAATATATTTGCCCAACGTTTTTTGCGACTGCGAGTGCAACGCCCACGGGTACCGACATGGATGGGGCGCTTCCTAGCTGATCGCTCAGCATCGGAGAAATATATCTGCCCAACGTTTTTTGCGACTGCGAGTGCAACGCCCACGGGTACCGACATGGATGGGGCGCTTCCTAGCTGATCGCTCAGCATCGGAGAAATATATTTGCCCAACGTTTTCTCTTCCCACGCAGGAGGCTCGAACTGTCGTTACTCATCCGAGAAATATATTTGCCCAACGTTTTTTGCGACTGCGAGTGCAACGCCCACGGGTACCGACATGGATGGGGCGCTTCCTAGCTGATCGCTCAGCATCGGAGAAATATATCTGCCCAACGTTTTTTGCGACTGCGAGTGCAACGCCCACGGGTACCGACATGGATGGGGCGCTTCCTAGCTGATCGCTCAGCATCGGAGAAATATATCTGCCCAACTTTTTTTGCGACTGCGAGTGCAACGCCCACGGGTACCGACATGGATGGGGCGCTTCCTAGCTGATCGCTCAGCATCGGAGAAATATATCTGCCCAACGTTTTTTGCGACTGCGAGTGCAACGCCCACGGGTACCGACATGGATGGGGCGCTTCCTAGCTGATCGCTCAGCATCGGAGAAATATATCTGCCCAACGTTTTTTGCGACTGCGAGTGCAACGCCCACGGGTACCGACATGGATGGGGCGCTTCCTAGCTGATCGCTCAGCATCGGAGAAATATATCTGCCCAACGTTTTTTGCGACTGCGAGTGCAACGCCCACGGGTACCGACATGGATGGGGCGCTTCCTAGCTGATCGCTCAGCATCGGAGAAATATATCTGCCCAACGTTTTTTGCGACTGCGAGTGCAACGCCCACGGGTACCGACATGGATGGGGCGCTTCCTAGCTGATCGCTCAGCATCGGAGAAATATATCTGCCCAACGTTTTTTGCGACTGCGAGTGCAACGCCCATGGGTACCGACATGGATGGGGCGCTTCCTAGCTGATCGCTCAGCATCGGAGAAATATATCTGCCCAACGTTTTTTGCGACTGCGAGTGCAACGCCCACGGGTACCGACATGGATGGGGCGCTACCTAGCTGATCGCTCAGCATCGGAGAAATATATCTGCCCAACGTTTTTTGCGACTGCGAGTGCAACGCCCACGGGTACCGACATGGATGGGGCGCTTCCTAGCTGATCGCTCAGCATCGGAGAAATATATCTGCCCAACGTTTTTTGCGACTGCGAGTGCAACGCCCACGGGTACCGACATGGATGGGGCGCTTCCTAGCTGATCGCTCAGCATCGGAGAAATATATCTGCCCAACGTTTTTTGCGACTGCGAGTGCAACGCCCACGGGTACCGACATGGATGGGGCGCTTCCTAGCTGATCGCTCAGCATCGGAGAAATATATCTGCCCAACGTTTTTTGCGACTGCGAGTGCAACGCCCACGGGTACCGACATGGATGGGGCGCTTCCTAGCTGATCGCTCAGCATCGGAGAAATATATCTGTCCAACGTTTTTTGCGACTGCGAGTGCAACGCCCACGGGTACCGACATGGATGGGGCGCTTCCTAGCTGATCGCTCAGCATCGGAGAAATATATCTGCCCAACGTTTTTTGCGACTGCGAGTGCAACGCCCACGGGTACCGACATGGATGGGGCGCTTCCTAGCTGATCGCTCAGCATCGGAGAAATATATCTGCCCAACGTTTTTTGCGACTGCGAGTGCAACGCCCACGGGTACCGACATGGATGGGGCGCTTCCTAGCTGATCGCTCAGCATCGGAGAAATATATCTGCCCAACGTTTTTTGCGACTGCGAGTGCAACGCTCACGGGTACCGACATGCATGGTGCGGTTCCTAGCTGATCGCTCAGCATCGGAGAAATATATCTGCCCAACGTTTTTTGCGACTGCGAGTGCAACGCCCACGGGTACCGACATGGATGGGGCGCTTCCTAGCTGATCGCTCAGCATCGGAGAAATATATCTGCCCAACGTTTTTTGCGACTGCGAGTGCAACGCCCACGGGTACCGACATGGATGGGGCGCTTCCTAGCTGATCGCTCAGCATCGGAGAAATATATCTGCCCAACGTTTTTTGCGACTGCGAGTGCAACGCCCACGGGTACCGACATGGATGGGGCGCTTCCTAGCTGATCGCTCAGCATCGGAGAAATATATCTGCCCAACGTTTTTTGCGACTGCGAGTGCAACGCCCACGGGTACCGACATGGATGGGGCGCTTCCTAGCTGATCGCTCAGCATCGGAGAAATATATCTGCCCAACGTTTTTTGCGACTGCGAGTGCAACGCCCACGGGTACCGACATGGATGGGGCGCTTCCTAGCTGATCGCTCAGCATCGGAGAAATATATCTGCCCAACGTTTTTTGCGACTGCGAGTGCAACGCCCACGGGTACCGACATGGATGGGGCGCTTCCTAGCTGATCGCTCAGCATCGGAGAAATATATCTGCCCAACGTTTTTTGCGACTGCGAGTGCAACGCCCACGGGTACCGACATGGATGGGGCGCTTCCTAGCTGATCGCTCAGCATCGGAGAAATATATCTGCCCAACGTTTTTTGCGACTGCGAGTGCAACGCCCACGGGTACCGACATGGATGGAGCGCTTCCTAGCTGATCGCTCAGCATCGGAGAAATATATCTGCCCAACGTTTTTTGCGACTGCGAGTGCAACGCCCACGGGTACCGACATGGATGGGGCGCTTCCTAGCTGATCGCTCAGCATCGGAGAAATATATCTGCCCAACGTTTTTTGCGACAGCGAGTGCAACGCCCACGGGTACCGACATGGATGGGGCGCTTCCTAGCTGATCGCTCAGCATCGGAGAAATATATCTGCCCAACGTTTTTTGCGACTGCGAGTGCAACGCCCACGGGTACCGACATGGATGGGGCGCTTCCTAGCTGATCGCTCAGCATCGGAGAAATATATCTGCCCAACGTTTTTTGCGACTGCGAGTGCAACGCCCACGGGTACCGACATGGATGGGGCGCTTCCTAGCTGATCGCTCAGCATCGGAGAAATATATCTGCCCAACGTTTTTTGCGACTGCGAGTGCAACGCCCACGGGTACCGACATGGATGGGGCGCTTCCTAGCTGATCGCTCAGCATCGGAGAAATATATCTGCCCAACGTTTTTTGCGACTGCGAGTGCAACGCCCACGGGTACCGACATGGATGGGGCGCTTCCTAGCTGATCGCTCAGCATCGGAGAAATATATCTGCCCAACGTTTTTTGCGACTGCGAGTGCAACGCCCACGGGTACCGACATGGATGGGGCGCTTCCTAGCTGATCGCTCAGCATCGGAGAAATATATCTGCCCAACGTTTTTTGCGACTGAGAGTGCAACTCCCACGGGTACCGACATGGATGGGGCGCTTCCTAGCTGATCGCTCAGCATCGGAGAAATATATCTGCCCAACGTTTTTTGCGACTGCGAGTGCAACGCCCACGGGTACCGACATGGATGGGGCGCTTCCTAGCTGATCGCTCAGCATCGGAGAAATATATCTGCCCAACGTTTTTTGCGACTGCGAGTGCAACGCCCACGGGTACCGACATGGATGGGGCGCTTCCTAGCTGATCGCTCAGCATCGGAGAAATATATCTGCCCAACGTTTTTTGCGACTGCGAGTGCAACGCCCACGGGTACCGACATGGATGGGGCGCTTCCTAGCTGATCGCTCAGCATCGGAGAAATATATCTGCCCAACGTTTTTTGCGACTGCGAGTGCAACGCCCACGGGTACCGAAAGGATGGGGCGCTTCCTAGCTGATCGCTCAGCATCGGAGAAATATATCTGCCCAACGTTTTTTGCGACTGCGAGTGCAACGCCCACGGGTACCGACATGGATGGGGCGCTTCCTAGCTGATCGCTCAGCATCGGAGAAATATATCTGCCCAACGTTTTTTGCGACTGCGAGTGCAACGCCCACGGGTACCGACATGGATGAGGCGCTTCCTAGCTGATCGCTCAGCATCGGAGAAATATATCTGCCCAGCGTTTTTTGCGACTGCGAGTGCAACGCCCACGGGTACCGACATGGATGGGGCGCTTCCTAGCTGATCGCTCAGCATCGGAGAAATATATTTGCCCAACGTTTTCTCTTCCCACGCAGGAGGCTCGAACTGTCGTTACTCTTCCGAGAAATATATTTGCCCAACGTTTTTTGCGACTGCGATTGCAACGCCCACGGGTACCGACATGGATGGGGCGCTTCCTAGCTGATCGCTCAGCATCGGAGAAATATATCTGCCCAACGTTTTTTGCGACTGCGAGTGCAACGCCCACGGGTATCGACATGGATGGGGCGCTTCCTAGCTGATCGCTCAGCATCGGAGAAATATATCTGCCCAACGTTTTTTGCGACTGCGAGTGCAACGCCCACGGGTACCGACATGGATGGGGCGCTTCCTAGCTGATCGCTCAGCATCGGAGAAATATATCTGCCCAACGTTTTTTGCGACTGCGAGTGCAACGCCCACGGGTACCGACATGGATGGGGCGCTTCCTAGCTGATCGCTCAGCATCGGAGAAATATATCTGCCCAACGTTTTTTGCGACTGCGAGTGCAACGCCCACGGGTACCGACATGGATGGGGCGCTTCCTAGCTGATCGCTCAGCATCGGAGAAATATATCTGCCCAACGTTTTTTGCGACTGCGAGTGCAACGCCCACGGGTACCGACATGGATGGGGCGCTTCCTAGCTGATCGCTCAGCATCGGAGAAATATATCTGCCCAACGTTTTTTGCGACTGCGAGTGCAACGCCCACGGGTACCGACATGGATGGGGCGCTTCCTAGCTGATCGCTCAGCATCGGAGAAATATATCTGCCCAACGTTTTTTGCGACTGAGAGTGCAACTCCCACGGGTACCGACATGGATGGGGCGCTTCCTAGCTGATCGCTCAGCATCGGAGAAATATATCTGCCCAACGTTTTTTGCGACTGCGAGTGCAACGCCCACGGGTACCGACATGGATGGGGCGCTTCCTAGCTGATCGCTCAGCATCGGAGAAATATATCTGCCCAACGTTTTTTGCGACTGCGAGTGCAACGCCCACGGGTACCGACATGGATGGGGCGCTTCCTAGCTGATCGCTCAGCATCGGAGAAATATATCTGCCCAACGTTTTTTGCGACTGCGAGTGCAACGCCCACGGGTACCGAAAGGATGGGGCGCTTCCTAGCTGATCGCTCAGCATCGGAGAAATATATCTGCCCAACGTTTTTTGCGACTGCGAGTGCAACGCCCACGGGTACCGACATGGATGGGGCGCTTCCTAGCTGATCGCTCAGCATCGGAGAAATATATCTGCCCAACGTTTTTTGCGACTGCGAGTGCAACGCCCACGGGTACCGACATGGATGAGGCGCTTCCTAGCTGATCGCTCAGCATCGGAGAAATATATCTGCCCAGCGTTTTTTGCGACTGCGAGTGCAACGCCCACGGGTACCGACATGGATGGGGCGCTTCCTAGCTGATCGCTCAGCATCGGAGAAATATATTTGCCCAACGTTTTCTCTTCCCACGCAGGAGGCTCGAACTGTCGTTACTCTTCCGAGAAATATATTTGCCCAACGTTTTTTGCGACAGCGATTGCAACGCCCACGGGTACCGACATGGATGGGGCGCTTCCTAGCTGATCGCTCAGCATCGGAGAAATATATCTGCCCAACGTTTTTTGCGACTGCGAGTGCAACGCCCACGGGTACCGACATGGATGGGGCGCTTCCTAGCTGATCGCTCAGCATCGGAGAAATATATCTGCCCAACGTTTTTTGCGACTGCGAGTGCAACGCCCACGGGTACCGACATGGATGGGGCGCTTCCTAGCTGATCGCTCAGCATCGGAGAAATATATCTGCCCAACGTTTTTTGCGACTGCGAGTGCAACGCCCACGGGTACCGACATGGATGGGGCGCTTCCTAGCTGATCGCTCAGCATCGGAGAAATATATCTGCCCAACGTTTTTTGCGACTGCGAGTGCAACGCCCACGGGTACCGACATGGATGGGGCGCTTCCTAGCTGATCGCTCAGCATCGGAGAAATATATCTGCCCAACGTTTTTTGCGACTGCGAGTGCAACGCCCACGGGTACCGACATGGATGGGGCGCTTCCTAGCTGATCGCTCAGCATCGGAGAAATATATCTGCCCAACGTTTTTTGCGACTGCGAGTGCAACGCCCACGGGTACCGACATGGATGGGGCGCTTCCTAGCTGATCGCTCAGCATCGGAGAAATATATCTGCCCAACGTTTTTTGCGACTGAGAGTGCAACTCCCACGGGTACCGACATGGATGGGGCGCTTCCTAGCTGATCGCTCAGCATCGGAGAAATATATCTGCCCAACGTTTTTTGCGACTGCGAGTGCAACGCCCACGGGTACCGACATGGATGGGGCGCTTCCTAGCTGATCGCTCAGCATCGGAGAAATATATCTGCCCAACGTTTTTTGCGACTGCGAGTGCAACGCCCACGGGTACCGACATGGATGGGGCGCTTCCTAGCTGATCGCTCAGCATCGGAGAAATATATCTGCCCAACGTTTTTTGCGACTGCGAGTGCAACGCCCACGGGTACCGACATGGATGGGGCGCTTCCTAGCTGATCGCTCAG
The DNA here is from genome assembly GCF_023864345.2 of Schistocerca serialis cubense. Classification (NCBI taxonomy): domain Eukaryota; kingdom Metazoa; phylum Arthropoda; class Insecta; order Orthoptera; family Acrididae; genus Schistocerca; species Schistocerca serialis. Next base: position 525,461,231 of record NC_064644.1, read on the forward strand.
CATCGGAGAAATATATCTGCCCAACGTTTTTTGCGACTGCGAGTGCAACGCCCACGGGTACCGACATGGATGGGGCGCTTCCTAGCTGATCGATCAGCATCGGAGAAATATATCTGCCCAACGTTTTTTGCGACTGCGAGTGCAACGCCCACGGGTACCGACATGGATGGGGCGCTTCCTAGCTGATCGCTCAGCATCGGAGAAATATATCTGCCCAACGTTTTTTGCGACTGCGAGTGCAACGCCCACGGGTACCGACATGGATGGGGCGCTTCCTAGCTGATCGCTCAGCATCGGAGAAATATATCTGCCCAACGTTTTTTGCGACTGCGAGTGCAACGCCCACGGGTACCGACATGGATGGGGCGCTTCCTAGCTGATCGCTCAGCATCGGAGAAATATATCTGCCCAACGTTTTTTGCGATTGCGAGTGCAACGCCCACGGGTACCGACATGGATGGGGCGCTTCCTAGCTGATCGCTCAGCATCGGAGAAATATATCTGCCCAACGTTTTTTGCGACTGCGAGTGCAACGCCCACGGGTACCGACATGGATGGGGCGCTTCCTAGCTGATCGCTCAGCATCGGAGAAATATATCTGCCCAACGTTTTTTGCGACTGCGAGTGCAACGCCCACGGGTACCGACATGGATGGGGCGCTTCCTAGCTGATCGCTCAGCATCGGAGAAATATATCTGCCCAACGTTTTTTGCGACTGCGAGTGCAACGCCCACGGGTACCGACATGGATGGGGCGCTTCCTAGCTGATCGCTCAGCATCGGAGAAATATATCTGCCCAACGTTTTTTGCGACTGCGAGTGCAACGCCCACGGGTACTGACATGGATGGGGCGCTTCCTAGCTGATCGCTCAGCATCGGAGAAATATATCTGCCCAACGTTTTTTGCGACTGCGAGTGCAACGCCCACGGGTACCGACATGGATGGGGCGCTTCCTAGCTGATCGCTCAGCATCGGAGAAATATATTTGCCCAACGTTTTCTCTTCCCACGCAGGAGGCTCGAACTGTCGTTACTCTTCCGAGAAATATATTTGCCCAACGTTTTTTGCGACTGCGAGTGCAACGCCCACGGGTACCGACATGGATGGGGCGCTTCCTAGCTGATCGCTCAGCATCGGAGAAATATATCTGCCCAACGTTTTTTGCGACTGCGAGTGCAACGCCCACGGGTACCGACATGGATGGGGCGCTTCCTAGCTGATCGCTCAGCATCGGAGAAATATATCTGCCCAACGTTTTTTGCGACTGCGAGTGCAACGCCCACGGGTACCGACATGGATGGGGCGCTTCCTAGCTGATCGCTCAGCATCGGAGAAATATATCTGCCCAACGTTTTTTGCGACTGCGAGTGCAACGCCCACGGGTACCGACATGGATGGGGCGCTTCCTAGCTGATCGCTCAGCATCGGAGAAATATATCTGCCCAACGTTTTTTGCGACTGCGAGTGCAACGCCCACGGGTACCGACATGGATGGGGCGCTTCCTAGCTGATCGCTCAGCATCGGAGAAATATATCTGCCCAACGTTTTTTGCGACTGCGAGTGCAACGCCCACGGGTACCGACATGGATGGGGCGCTTCCTAGCTGATCGCTCAGCATCGGAGAAATATATCTGCCCAACGTTTTTTGCGACTGCGAGTGCAACGCCCACGGGTACCGACATGGATGGGGCGCTTCCTAGCTGATCGCTCAGCATCGGAGAAATATATCTGCCCAACGTTTTTTGCGACTGCGAGTGCAACGCCCACGGGTACCGACATGGATGGGGCGCTTCCTAGCTGATCGCTCAGCATCGGAGAAATATATCTGCCCAACGTTTTTTGCGACTGCGAGTGCAACGCCCACGGGTACCGACATGGATGGGGCGCTTCCTAGCTGATCGCTCGGCATGGGAATCCGTACAGTGAGCAATGCGATCGCGTCTGTAGCTTGTACGTGGTACAGCTCGCAGCTCATGTATAGGGACAGCGGGAATGTCGCATATTGGACATAACTCTTCATGAAACGCAAGTTATAGGTGTGGATTGCACCTTACGAGTGCGGGAAACTTCCGCCGTTCATCCGCTGGTTGAAACTCGGAGAAGGTGTTTGATGTTACTGTCGCCTCCGGCATTCGTCTTTTCAATTAAGTGTTGTCATCCATTCGAGGGACCTGGTGTCACTCCTCGTTAATTAATGCTGGTTTATGTGTACTTAATTTTGAATTGGCCATTTGAATTATTATTTTGGAGCGCAGTAAAGCACTAAGGCAACCTCATTGTATACCACCTTGTGCCCGGTCTAGTACCTTAATTTTCAGTGGCACGAGTTAGCTCCACTACCGGTTTTATTGATGTGCTCCCTTCAAAATCTTGTCTTGTATAAGTTTGCCCCATGTGTGTCTGGGAACACAGAGATGAGCTTTAGTGTGACTTCAGTGCTAGTCAGTTAATGGAATCTTCATTTTGGCTTGGCTTCCACTGAAGAGTTGGAATGGAGCGTAGTGTGTTTGATTTATTATTCATTTAATTACTGTAAGTTTGTTTATTTAATGGGGAGCAAGACATTTAAAGACTGTTGGTATTAACTCCCCTAGTTGCTGGGTGTTGCTAATTCGTTCCAAGTGGCCTACTACTTATTCAATGGCAAGGCTGTTGATTAGTTGGTTACTGTGAGTACAAATTCACGTTATTTATTTGTTACCGAAATTGTTAGTGTTTGTGTCGTGATTCAATCTCTAGCTACGTGTTTGAGCTAATTGATATAAACCCTATATTGCATCCTTAAAATTTGTTGCCAGCGGAAACCCTTAAGAGAACTAAGTTTTGTCACCGCTTAACCTTTACTGGGAGCAATATTTCATGTAGTTAAATATTGTCTTAAAATGTGTATTTCTCTGATGTAATAAAAGAGTGATAAAAGAAAATAGCAAAGGGGTCTGGTCCTTCCTATTGTGTCCGGTTTGTAACACGTATCAACATGCTTGGATATAGAGTACAAATGGTCAGCATTTCACTGCAACAGCAAAGAGTAGGCAGCAGTCGAAAAGCTCCGCAGTGTGTTTCTCATTCAGAACTCGAACTAACGTTCGTTGTTTATGTGAAGATAGTATTATTCCTTGTGTAGGAAGCAGAAACGTGTAAGTATTATTCCTTGTGTATGAAGCAGAAACGTCTCAGTAGCATTCCTAGTGTAGGAAGCAGTTACGTCTAAGTATTATTTTTCGTTTAGGAAACAGAAACGCCTACCATATCGTGTGAGAATTCGATATCAGCAGGATTGTGCCCTATCGAGACAAGAATTTATCGTTCGACGATATTGCTGGTCACATTCGTCAGGATCCCATAAATGTCTCGCGATTTTAGAATCGATGGGTTCAAGTGGACCTTACTCGAGACGTTATGAAGGATTTCAACGACCCCACGTGACTAGTGCCTGAGAGGGCAGACAGATCATTCATTCGATTGCGCAAGATCCTAAAGGCAAGTCGTGCACCTCGAGACAGGGAAAGCGCTTGTTCGCAGCAACAAAAGCACCAGGGACGGTCAGCATGGCACCCGTTGTTGTGATTTGTCTTCCCTTGAGGCGGCCCCAGGGTTGCGCCAGCAGCGATGAGCCCGACGACAACTTTGGGCACCAGAGAGACACCAGAGAATACGGCATCACGATGTGTGTACCCATGTGTGATGAGTTGTTGCCACGTTGCCTATGATCCCAGTCGCTTCATTGGATTCGCGTGGCCGGCAATTTCGACAGCAACAGTTCCATTTCAGAGGTGTTACGGCCAATGGTTATGTCGTATATTCCAGATCTGCGTGTCATTATCTCCCAACAATTTGACGCCAGGCCGCACATTATCCGTGCTGTCCTGACTTATGTAGAATGCTTTTCCGGTGAGCATATTCTGCAGATACCTCACCAGTTGAAGATATCTGGTCATTGACTGACGTGAGACTAGCATGCCACCGCTGAGCAGCCGCTGTGACCGATGAACTCTGGTATAGAGTTGATGCGCTGTGGAATGACGTACCCGTGTGTGTCATGCAAGCTCGCCTCGACTCTATGTCCAGCCGCGTACGAGCCGCTGTTGCTGCCAGAGGTGGCTTCCCTGTCAGATTTTGCACCCTACGTACCCCGACAACACCTACAAATTTTATCATGTATTCCACCTACTATTCTGTATAAGTACAATAACAGAAGTTCGTTAGTCAGTGTCCTTCCTGGTGACGCAAATCTAATGAGCAGAAGTGTACTAAAAAAGTTCTCTCTGGATCGTTACTACCGAGTGTAGTCGTGATCAGATGCGAATGGAACTTGGCAAGTACACGTTGACGGAAATATATATTAATGCACGTATTTGTCAAGCGATTTGTGGAGCAAAGTCCAAAGCGATTTCCGAGCTGTAGTGACGCGTTTATCATCAAAAGTAGCTTCCGAGAACTTCCTCTGAAGACTAGCAGTGGAAGACCAACTCCGAAGTCTCGCATTGAAACGCAATACCACGACGATCTCCTTCCTAGCCTTCTGCAAAAGATTTCTACGGTCGTCTCCATGCATCTCGTCGGCCAACTGATGATCTTCTTCCCACCAAATCGAGTTATTATACAATGAATTTCATAGCTGTTGTATTACGTTCGAGGTATCGCACCCTAGAAAGACCACACACACTCCCAAAAAAAGATTTTTTTTCATAGAGAATCTCTTGTTATGGCAAATTGCGTTTCCTCAAATGGTTCAAAATGGTTCAAATGGCTCTGAGCACTATGAGACTTAACATCTGAGGTCATCAGTCCCCTAGAACTTAGAACTACTTAAACCTAACTAACCTAAGGACATAACACACATCCATGACCGAGGCAGGATTCCAACCTGCGACCGTAGCGGTCGCGCAGCTCGACTGAAGCGCCTAGAACCGCTCGGCTACTCCGGCTGGCTGCGTTTCCTCTGATACCTGCAAATCTCATATGTCTGGCTGTGGACCTACCCTTTATTCAGCTCATTTTTCAAGAGGCTTTTCTTACTGTGAAAATTTCTGCTTACCTGTAGCCGCTCTAAAGATCGATTCACTACGGACGTGAACCAAATGGAACAGAAAAGAAAGGAATGTAAGGTCATATCGAACGGTGACGTATTCACACTCGACAGAGTAACAACATCGCCACTCTGATAAGCCCAGTACTGAATGGTGAGAGTGGGGTTATGAGATTATATTCGTGAAACAAAGAGTCAGAATACGTCATCAGAATTAAGGAACTAGCTAAGATAAACTTTGTTAACGGCCAAAGCAAAATGCGTGGCGGATGTACTTGACAAAGTTTTTGTGGTAAACTCCTGAAAAGTTAAACAAAAGAAAAACTATTGTTCAAACATTTTGCAACAACTCAGTTTATTTAATAAAGAAAATATTTTCATGGAAACACGTCAAACGATATGTAGAAGTCAATACATAGATCCTTTTTACCTTATCCACTGCATTTTCTTTCTAAGTAATAAATAACTTCAAAAACGGCTGTATTTCTCTCCTTTCCTAAAAGCAACTTTTCACTGCTAAGAGTGTTATTTAACAAAAAAAATATCAATTTATGTTCTTATGTATCCACAGTGTAGGTTTTTTCCTTCGTCCTGTTATTGTAAAACATAAATAAATTTTCTTTTTCAAATTTCTGGCATATTTTGTGGAAGATCATCCATAGGAAAAATTGAAATTATTTTGACAGAATTTCACATAGAAATAATCAAAATTTCGAAAGCGCTACGACTGTCATTCACATTGAAGAGTCAGATTGTGTTAACAGGTAGTCATGTTTGAAAATTGGCAGAAAATCGGGCTAACACTTTATTCAAAATTTTAATTTAACGTTTAGCATAATTTTTCAAGACGGTCATAGGCTTTCAATTGGCGATCTACTGCCAGAATTCGTCAAGATTCACCTTTCACAAATCTGGTTATTTAATCCTGTACAGTTAGTTTTCTGTTGGCTTACCCTGCCAGCATTCTATACTATTTAGGCATCTTCTGATCATTCATAGATATATTATCCAACTTCAGCGGAAATTTTGATTACTTATAATTGAAATCCCGTCAGCATTTCAAAATATCCTAGTGATCATGAGACCTTTGCAATGTTTCATGAAAACAAACAGAAGAACAAACATAGCGACATAATCCACTATTATAACATGAATGAGAGTGGCGAGATCACGTTAACTTCCGATACTGATAGACAACAACATGACAAACATCTGTGATGCTCCTCAAAATATTGCAGTTGACAACAATACAATACACAAAACAGATTCCTTCAAATACCTTGGAGAGAGGATTACATACAATGCAGAAGAAAAGACAGCTATAGAAACTAGAGTACACAAAATGGAAAGAGTATTTCATATGACCAAAAACGTTTATAACAAAAAATCCTTGTCCTGGAACACGAAATTGAGACACTACCAAACAGTGGCCAGACCTGAAGCTCTGTATGCTGCAGAAATAATTAATCTAACAAGAAATGGAGATCTTTAGAAACTAGAGAAGGTCGAAAGAAGAATTTTAAGGAAAATACTGGGAGCTGAAAGAAACGATAGTAGTGAATACAGGTTAAGACCAAACAGAGAGCTATACTTGAAAATTGAAAAACTAACTGATGTAATGAGGAAGAGAAGACTACAAGTTTTTGGGCATTTATTCAGAATAGGTAACAACAGATTAACCAAACAGACATTCACATTACTCAACAGCTACAAATCCAAGCCCGCATGGTTCATAGAGACTGAAAAGGACATGGAAAACGCTGGAATTCCAATAGACACAATAGAAAACAGAGCACATTTTAGAAACGCAGTTCAAAAGGCAGAATTTCAGGAGAGAAAGAAAACAACTAACTAGACGAAAGTGGACCAAGAAGAAGGAAACAATACTCTAAAAGGATGAAGGAAATTTGGAAACTAAGGAAATCTAATAGCCCAAGTTTATTCATCGTACCCTCCAAATGGGTTAGTCGAAAGATGAAGAAGAAGACAACAACACCATCCCCATCAATACTGTCAGTGACAAAAACTTCTACTTTAACGATATGCTCCCTGTTTAGTCTGGTTTCTTTAATGGTCTGTGTGACTGCCACAATTTGCACTTCACTATCGAATGTGTTGATGTTCCCTCCTGTTCCATTCTTTAGAGCGTGAATCGGCCGTAACACGGGGTGAGCACATAACCGCATTCTGCCTGACAATGACAGATGGAGGCCCACCCCTAGACTTCGCGACCTCCTCGGCCACAATGTCTGAGGCTCTCTCGTTGTCCGGTAGCAGACTATAAGCGCCAAGTGGCGACGCTGCCCTGTGTCTTAGGTGTGGCAGACACCTCGTCCCATCTCAATGAACGGCGTTTTAGCACCTAGCCCGCTGTGGCTGTGTGGCAGACATATTCCGTCATAACATCGGTCCCTCATCTGATAGTGATGTTACAACCTGTTACCTGTATTCGAAACGTGATGAAACCGTACCACCAGCATCAGACTTCAGTGTTTTGCGCAATGCAGCTTTGAAGTCTGGGCTGCGTGATGGGAGGACGTGCAAATAGAAGTGGGATGATAAAGAGGCGAGATAGTGTTGTATGTTTTTGCCGTAGGACAGAGGATATGGAAGTACCTATATTACCAAGTGGCTGAAACGGTCAACCAATCATCCAGGTCCACTTACAGGTTGCCCAGCTAACGACTTGCAAGGATGACAAAATTTCATTTGCTGTACTTCATACAACTGTTAGCCGAATCTAAAAGTTTAAAAATCTGTCATAGTCTACCCATTAGGATGTACACTACTAGCCATTAAAATTGCTACACCAAGAAGAAATGCAGATGATAAACGGGTATTCACTGGACAAATATATTACACTAGAACTGACATGTGATTACATTACACGCAATTTGGGTGCATAGATCCTGAGAAATCAGTACCCAGAACAACCACCCCTGGCCGTAATAACGGCCTTGATACGCCTGGGCATTGAGTCAAACAGAGCTTGGATGGCGTGTACAGATACAGCTGCCCATGCTGCTTCAACACGATACCACAGTTCATCAAGAGTAGTGACTGGCGTATTGTGACTGGCCAGTTGTTCGGCCACCATTGACCATACGTTTTCGATTGGTGTGAGATCTGTAGAATGTGCTGAAATGTAGGGTTTCGCAGGCATCGAATGAAGGGTAGAGCCACGGGTCGTAACACATCTGAAATGTAACGTCCACTCTTCAAAGTGCCGTCAGTGCGAACAAGAGGTGACCGAGACGTGCAACCAATGGCACCCCATACCATCACGCCGGGTGATATGCCAGTATGGCGATGACGAATACACGCTTCCAATGTGGGTTCACCGCGATGTCGCCAAACACGGATGCGACCATCATAATGCTGTAAACAGAACCTGGATTCATCCGAAAAAATGACGTTTTGCCATTCGTGCACCCAGGTTCGTCGTTGAGTACACCATCGCAGGCGCTCCTGTCTGTGATGCAGCGTCAAGGGTAACCGCAGCCATGGTCTCCGAGCTGATAGCCCATGCTGCTGCAAACGCCGTCGAACTGTTCGTGCAGATGGTTGCTGTCTTGCAAACGTCCCCATCTGTTGACTCAAGGATCGAGACGTCGCTGCACGATCCGTTACAGCCATGCGGACAAGATGCCTGTCATCTCGACTGCTAGTGATACGAGGCCGTTGGGATCCAGCACGGCGTTTCGTATTACCCTCTTGAACCCACCGATTCCATATTCTGCTAACAGTCATTGTATCTCGACCAACGCGAGCAGCAATGTCGCAATACGATAATCCGCTATCGCGATAGGCTACAATCCGACCTTTATCAAAGTCGGAAACGTGATGGTACGCATTTCTCCTCCTTATACGAGGCATCACAACAACGTTTCACCAGGCAACGCAGGTAAACTGCTGTTTGTGTATGAGAAATCGGTTGGGAGCTTTCGTCATGTCAGCACGTTGTAGGTGTCGCCACCGGCGCCAACCTTTTGTGAATGCTCTGAAAAGCTAATCATTTGCATATCACAGCATCTTCTTCCTGTCGGTTAAATTTCGCGTTTGTAGCACGTCATCTTCGTGGTGTAGCAATTTTAATTGCCAGTAGTGTATAACCTTAAGTTAAACGGAGTCAGACAAATATTAAAATAAGAAAGTGTGTATATCTTTTGAGGCACTGTAATTTATGGCGCGCAAATTGCCCATATCACGTTCCACATCTGCATCAACATATATACTGCAAAAGCCATAGTATGGTGCGTGGCGGAGGGTACCCCGTATCGCTACTAGTCATTGTCTATCCTAGTCCATTCTCAAACAGAGAAAGAAAAAAACGGCTGTCTATATGCCTCCGTTTGAGTGCTAATTTCTCGTAATTTCGTGGCCCTTAAGCGAAATGTATATTGGTGATAGCAGAATCGCTCTGAAGTCAGCTTCAAATGCCGGTTATCTGAATTTTCTCAATTGTGTTCCTCGTAAAGAACGTAGCCTTCCCTCCACGGATTCCCATTTCACTTCTCGAAGCATCTCCGTAATACTGTAACATTTACGTGTTGTTCGAACCTACCAGTTACAAATCTTGCAGCCCATCTCTGAATGCCCTTTGAGCCGTGGTAAAAGTTGCTGTTTTGAAGAGTGTGTAGTGTGAAGCAGTCGCCCTCCGTTTCTGGCGGTGGCGCCGCTGTGGCAATCACAGCTTTGGTGGGAAAGGGGAAAGGCTGCCTGTTCACGTGCATTTAAGGGGTGCTTTGAGCTCGTCAGTCGGTCTGGGTCAGTCTCTCGTCCCCAGCTTGCTAGTCTGTCTCTCGTCCGCATTTTGCTAGCATGTCTGTCGTTCGGATCAACCTTTAAGGCCGGCAGAATGAGAGTCTTTCTGCTCCGCCAGTAAGAGAACTCAGCGAGTGGTCGCCCGGTCGGGGATTAGTTCCTGCATCTGAGTCTGTGCATTAGGCCGCCAGTCTGCTCGAGTTTGCTCAGGCAATGGTCATTGGCGGTTGGATCGTTCGGTTGGTCGGTCGCGCACTGAGACACAAGATGACTTGTCCGTCTTGAGTGTCGGCGCATGAAGGGTCGCCACGTGATTCCAGTGGGCCGCGGCGTATAGCGAGGGGTAGTGGCTTTGCGCTCGACACGAGAGCAACAGGAGTCAAACCACGACATCAGTCTGGCCGGTGCGAGCTGCGACGCCGTGAGACGGGAGATCGGCGCGCCTTCCTGCGTCCGTTGAAGTGGCTGGCAGCAGACGGTTCGGGAGAGCGATTTGGGGGTGCTGCGCCAGGTCTTCTCGAGAAATCGCAGTCTATTAGAAGTTAAGTGATTGGTGATATGTTGGTTGATTTACTCTAAATTCTGTTTGTTTTCTTCGTGAGGTCACCAGCCGTTTTGCTTTGGGGTCGTCCCACCATTCTTCTCCGTTTGCCCACCTGCGGGAAGGTGGTTGTTTATAAATTGGGTGGTCCGTTTTTCCCTTGAGGAGTAGGGGCGGGTTAGAGCAACCTGCGGTTCGGGTTGTCCGGTAATCTCCTTACCAATTTACCGTACGTTAGTAGCTGCCTCTGTCATGTTTGTCGGATATGATGTGTTAACGAATTTATTGCTTGGCGTGTAACGGCCTAATACCTGAAACATGTTTTGATCTTTGGAAACTTTGATATTATTGCCTATGATCTTGAGAGGCGGTATCTGTGTACTGTAGAGCATCTTAACTATTGCTTGGCCAACCTTCTAGAATTTTATATAAGATTGCATTTCATGGGCTTATATTTAAATGATCATTTTAGTACATAAAGTTGCCACGCTTTCACCGTAAGACTTTTCTTAGAAGTTAAAATCAAGTTGCACCTTCGGTGGTAAGGTTAATATTTTAATTGTTAACGTTTTTTACCATTTCCATCCCTCCTACGGGGGATGCATAGTATGTGTGCTTGTGTAAATTGTTAAAACTCTTAGTTTAAAGTTATCTGGTGTGTTGCAGATTTGCACCAGTGCAGTCTTTCAGAGGCTGTTGTGAGCGGTCGTAACTACGGCCGTGTCAAAAGGGAGCGGCAAGGTTCTCCGCCCGAAAGCTCTTACAGTCAAAACTTGTTTCTTTCTGCCTCTGAATAAATTGTAGCTTTGATATTTAGAGAGTGCTTTCTGATTATAATTTTAAATTTGTTTCTTTTAAAAAATGCTTTTAGGCACTATTAAAGTGAATAAAATTCCCATTTGTTAAAAGGAATTTGGTTATGATTTCATCAGTCTCTCCCTGGCAACTACTTCCATGCTTACATAGTGTGATTAAATGTGTTAATGTTCTTGATGAATCGCTAGTAAATAAAATAAATTCTCAAGAATATTCTTTGAAAATAAATCACGGTTCACTTTTAATCTGAATAAATCGCTCTAGCGTTCTTTGTGCTGTCTCCTTTACAGATTAATCACACTTCCCTAAAAATTCTCCCAGTAAACTGGAGCTGACCATTCGCCTTCCCTGCCACAATCCATACGTTCTGGTTCCATTTCATACCGCTTTGCAACGTTACAACCAGAAATCTAAAATTCAAGCAAGGCACTACTAATGTTGTAGGCGAGCATTACGGGTTTGTTTTTCCTATTCATCCACAGTAACTTACATTTTTCTACATTTAGAGCTAACTGGCATTCATCACACCAACTAGAAATTTTGTCAAAGTGATCTTGTATTCTCCTACAGTCACTCAAATTTGACATCTTCCCGTACACCACTGCATCATCAACAAACAACCGCAAACCATCAGCGACTTCCTACAAAGTTTACACTTGATTTCAGGCCTTTTCGAAACTCTTTTAACCGACGAAAGGAAAAAAGCTCATCTCTTACTGTATTTCGCTGTACTTGAAGTGTCAGGAATGACGTTTTAGTTCATACTTCTTCACTTTTTGCAGATAGTATCCATGTATACCACTTAATATAATTGTAAAATTCTACGATACATAGTTTAGGGCATATGATGTCATATATATTGAAATGTGTGAAAAACTGGCTGTTTAATGCATGGGAGTTCTATTCTTTGAAGAAGCGGGATTGGAAGTATCACTTGTAGCACTTAGAATCGCTGTAGCTTAAATAAGCTAGGACTGTTCCTGCGAAGTGAAATTTATATGAACTAATGTCAGAGGAATCTAAGCATTCTAAAATGTTTCACCTGGATCTGACCTAACGAGTCAGTATAATGAGCACAGCATATTGCCTCAGACAAAGGTCATCAGGGCATGTATACCTTCGTCGAGGCCTTTTCGTGTTTGTGCCATGCAAGAGTAAGTACTGTACTGTTTGATTCACTTCGTTTACTTTCACTACACTAATTTACGTTCAAATGTCGCGAGGTACAAAGAGATGGTACCGTTGTGGAAGTATGGAACAGCGAGGTCGTGGTAGCAGGAACCCGAGTGCATTTTCTACAAGCAGCAGGATATTAACACAGAAAAAAATCTGATCTTGAGGAGGTAAACTTTGGCTCAAAAATGGCTCTGAGCACTAAGGGACTTAACTTCTGACGTCATCAGTCCCCTAGAACTTAGAACTACTTAAACCTAACTAACCTAAGGACATCACACACATCCATGCCCGAGGCTGGATTCGAACCTGCGACTGTAGTGGTCGCGCGGTTCCAGACTGTAACCCCCTAGAACCGCTCGGCCACCCCAGCCGAGGTAAACTTTGTTCTTGTTATAAACTGCTAGAAAGGTAAAATATTCATGGTAATGGTCATGTAACAGAGGACCCAAAATTTAGCATTTTGAAGATAATATTCTCAGAGATACATAACTAAACATAACTATAACAAAACCTTTAATCAATAGCTTCAACGCAATAGCGAATAATGTTCAAATGTGACAATTTCTCCATTTGGCATGCATGAAAGCTAAACGATGGAAAATTAGTCTTCAAAAACGACTGGTTGTACATGTAAGACGCTCAAAAACTAAATTGAGCAGCTAGAAAAATTATTACAGCTTCTGGAGATGTTACGAGGGATAATTGCTTTGCACAACTATTGTGACATATTAGATCATGTCTTCAGTATTAAGCTTATCCATTACGGATTTTTAGAACCCGTGACTGTTAATTGAATGTAAGTCAGTTACATCAGCAGCCAGTCACTTTTTTTGAATAATTGTGTTTTATTCCATAAACCGGTTTTCGAAACTTTTCAGGTTTATCTTCAGAGACCTTCTGGAAGTTAGATCATTATTTCTAGAATAATGCTGGGTCTGTCTCTGTGACAGGAAGATGGAACGCGCTTTAATGTATTGCCATTACTATCGTTTATCTGCCGATATGGATGTAAATTTAGTTTTTTACTTATTACGACGGCATGGGCGGCTTCTTACCATTAGTACCCATCTGCCCGCTTCCTTTTTGATGGCCAGTTCACTTCACACACTATACAACAGTTACTTGTAACAAAGATCTTGACAAAAAGATATGGCATAGGCCTACTGTACACAGAGATGTAATTTGTTCCTTTTTACATGTATTAAAGTCAATGCAAGGGCAAATATTTTAATCAGACTGGCGATAACATGTTGTTGTTGTTGTGGTCTTCAGTCCTGAGACTGGTTTGATGCAGCTCTCCATGCTACTCTATCCTGTGCAAGCTTCTTCATCTCCCAGTACTTACTGCAACCTACATCCTTCTGAATCTGCTTAGTGTATTCATCTCTTGGTCTCCCTCTACGATTTTTACCCTCCACGCTGCCCTCCAATGCTAAATTTGTGATTCCTTGATGCCTCAAAACATGTCCTACCAACCGATCCCTTCTTCTAGTCAAGTTATGCCACAAACTTCTCTTCTCCCCAATCCTATTCAATACCTCCTCATTAGTTAACGTGATCTACCCACCTTATCTTCAGCATTCTTCTGTAGCACCACATTCTCTTCTTGTCCAAACTAGTTGTCATCCATGTTTCACTTCCATAAATGGCTACACTCCATACGACTTCCTGACACTTAAATCTATACTCGATGTTAACAAATTTCTCTTCTTCAGAAACGATTTCCTTGCCATTGCCAGTCTACATTTTATATCCTCTCTACTCCCTAAATAGCAAAACTCCTTTACTACTTTAAGTGTCTCATTTCCTAATCTAATTCCCTCAGCATCACCCGATTTAATTTGACTACATTCCATTATCCTCGTTTTGCTTTTGTTGATGTTCATCTTATGTCCTCCTTTCAAGACACTGTCCATTCCGTTCAACAGCTCTTCCAAGTCCTTTGCTGTCTCTGATAGAATTACAATGTCATCGGCGAACCTCAAAGTTTTTACTTCTTCTCCATGAATTTTAATACCTACTCCGAATTTTTCTTTTGTTTCCTTTACTGCTTGCTCAATATACAGATTGAATAACATCGGGGAGAGGCTACAACCCTGTCTCACTCCTTTCCCAACCACTGCTTCCCTTTCATGCCCCCCGACTCTTATAACTGCCAACTGGTTTCTGTACAAATTGTAAATTGCCTTTCGCTCCCTGTATTTTACCCCTGCCACCTTCAGAATTTGAAAGAGAGTATTCCAGTTAACATTGTCAAAAGCTTTCTCTAAGTCTACAAAGGCTAGAAACGTAGGTTTGCCTTTTCTTAATCTTTCTTCTAAGATAAGTCGTAAGGTTAGTATTGCCTCACGTGCTCCAACATTTCTACGGAATCCAAACTGATCTTCCCCGAGGTCCACTTCTACCAGTTTTTCCATTCGTCTGTAAAGAATTCGCGTTAGTATTTTGCAGCTGTGACTTATTAAACTGATAGGTCGGTAATTTTCACATCTGTCAACACCTGCTTTCTTTGGGATTGGAATTATTATTTTCTTCTTGAAGTCTGAGGGTATTTCGCCTGTCTCATACATCTTGCTCACCAGATGGTAGAGTTTTGTCATGACTGGCTCTCCCAAGGCCATCAGTAGTTGTAATGGAATGTTATCTACTCCCGGGGCCTTGTTTCGACTCAGGTCTTTCAGTGCTCTGACAAACTCTTCACGCAGTATCTTATCTCCCATTTCGTCTTCATCTACATCCTCCTCCATTTCCATAACATGAGAGCAAAATAAAGTAAATAAATAAATGAATTACTACAAGAACAAACAGCAAGTGATCTGATGTCTTATTTCTATTCGGATATTAACGTATAGTACAGTCAGTTTCTGGCAAATATTTTAGTCAAGATTGGCATTAACATGAATGACCAGGAATCAATAAAACACAGTTACTGTATTTGCAGCTGTTTATACGACCATGACATTCATACTTACATCTAAATTTTAAATAAAAACAAACCTTCAAATGAACTGATGACTTATTTCTGTTCTTACGGTAACATTACCTGGAATATTAGTAAGAGTAGTTTTTGTTTAGTTTTGGCATGACAGAATGTTTGGCATGAGTAATGTGATGCATCCATCCAGGAAGCTGCTGCTCGTGTGGAACGAAGTGTTTCAGCAGCGCAATGGGTTGTAAGAGGTCCATGATTAAGGAATTTGTTGCTAGCGCACTCGAGCAGATGTAATTTCGATGAATTGCTCACGCGCTGCCTGCGTTATGTAAGCTATAAGAGAATCTCAGATCAGAGAGCAGTGTTGTCAGCAGCAGGAACTGTGTAGCAGTAGTAGTGGTAGTAGCTAGCAGTCGTGTGTATGGAGTTGGCTGGGCCGGTCATGGGGAGCGATGGCGGTGCCTGGTCGTTGTAGTATAAGGTAAAAGCAGCCTCGCGCGTATATACTATTGTTATATCAAGTCCCATGTAAATGTTTTTTTAAAAAATCTCTTAATAATAATCTTTCTTATAAAAATTAACTTTTGACAGTCATTCATCTCGATTTAAAGAATTTACTGATTTCTCCACTCCATGGTCATCCCGATTATTGTAAAGAAAAATGAGTTGTTTCTTTTTGTACATGACAAATCTATCGGCCAGCATTGCACTGCGCTGTGCCAGAAAAATTTCTTATAGGAGCAAATATATATTGCGTTATCCGGCGACCTTACTGAGGTAAGAATTTTCAATTTATTCAGTATGACCTTTCAGGGCCATGACACAGCACTGCTGACGTCCAAAATTTACCAGTTTAAATTCACAGTCAATTATTGAAAGGTTGTGAGTGATCCACAATTCTATTGGGAGGTTAACCACAATTTTATTATTGGTAGGTTGTAACCTCCCCACAAAATAAAATAAATGATATGAATATGATTCTAATTTAGTGTAACCTCAAAACAAAATTCTTTCACAGTGTAACCTCCCCACAAAATTCATTTACATTTATAACCTCCCTACAAAATTCTTTTCACATTAACCTCCACACAAAATTCTTTCTGATTTAATCTAAGCTCAAAATTCATTCACATTTAAGCGTAACCTCACAACAGAAAAATTCCTAAACCTCTCAACAATAAAAAATTATAATTACGTCGTTCACATTCAGTGTAACGTCCCAATAAAAAATAAATTCAGTAACCTGGTAATAATACAATGTAACTAACCTCTCAATTAAATTGTCGCTCACTTATGACTTTTCAATAATTCACTGTGAATTTAACCCGGTAAATTTTGAACGACAGCATTGCTGCGTCATGGCCCTGAAAGATCATTCTGAATAAAAAAGGGAAAAATTCTTACCTCAATGAAGTCGCCGGATATATCTGCTCTTACAATAAATTTTTCCGGCACAGCTCTGTGCAATGCTGGCCGACCTATCTGTCATTTATAAAAGGAAGCAACTGATTTTTCTATTGCAATAATCGGGATGATCATGGATGGGAGAAATTAGTAAATTCTTTAAATTGAAATGAATGGTTGTTAAAAGTTACTTTTTATGAGGAAGATTATTATTACGAGAGTTTTAAAACATTTACATGCGACTTGAGATAACATTACTACATATGCGCGAGGCTGCTTTTTACCTTATACAATAATACTCAGGCTCCGGCATCGCTGCACCGCGACCGGGCCAGCCAGCACGATACACCAGACGAGACCAGAGCCAGACTAGCAACAACTTACTGCTACAGCTACATAGTTCCTACTGCAGTCAACACTGCTCTGTGGTCAGAGATTCTGTTATACCTTGCCTATTGCAGGCAGCGCATGAGCAATACATCGAAATTACATCTGCTCGGACCTCTTACAAGGTTACGGAATTTATATGTCGGTAGGTTACGCTGAATGTGAATGATATATTTTTTACTGTTGGGACAGGGCGTGTGCAGACCGGTTCACAGAAGGCCGTAGAACTGGACGAGATGGGTCAGGACGCACCTCCCAGCCAACCCCCGAGATTATCGACAAGACCTCATCCGCGGCCGGCCGGGGTGGCCGAGCGGTTCTAGGCGCTATAGTCTGGAGCCGCGCAACCGCTACGGTCGCAGGTTCGAATCTTGCCTCTGGCATGGATGTGTGTGATGTCCTTAGGTTATTTAGGTTTAAGTAGTTCCAAGTGCCCCATTGTGCTCTGAGCCATTTGAACCTCATCCGCATGGCATTGCAGGGCAGATCTTCGGCCCCGACGCATTAGTGGAACAGTATAACACACCGTACACTATCCTGGGCGACAGTCCGTCGCCGATTATTACGGCATAGGTTACGTGCGCGTCGTCCACCTCTCCGCCTAGCTTTGACGAATGTGCAGAAACGTGCTAGACAGCAATAGTGTATGGAACGACGTCACGGAGCACACGACTGACACCAGACAGTGTTTTCGGATAGACCCAGGTCCTGATTGTTTGAAAATAATGGTCGCGTTTCGGCCCGACGCAGACAGAAGGAGCGGCATCACATTGACTGCATTCGCACAAGGCATACAGCGCCACCTCAAGGCCTTATGGTGTGGGGTGCTACTGGGTACAACCACAAATCATAGCTGGTGCGTGTCCAGGGAAAAGTGACCAGTGTGACCTACGTGAAGGACATCCTGCGACCCTCAGCTGTACCTTTTCTGCACAATACCCCAGACGCCATTTATCAGCCAGACAACGCACGAGTACATGTTGCTGCACGAACATGTGCGTCGCAAAATGTCAGCCTTTTGCCTGGCCCGCAGATCACCAGACTTGCCGCTAATCGAAAATGTGTTCGATATGGTGAATACACAGGTACAGTACCCAACGCCAACCACCACAGATGAACTTATGTTTATACGTCTCCGAGGCATCCTGTACGTCTTCTCAAGTCACTGATCCATTACCTTCGGTTTATAGCGACCACGAGAGCCGCAGGCACATTTTACCTGTGGGTGGTGTTGCGCCGCGATATCGATGTTGACCCGCGGGCCGACATTGTTTAAATGCTAATCATTTCTGCAGGACTTACTAATGTTCATATCCTATGAATATGAACGTCCTATCTCTAGTCGTTCAAAGTGTTCTGTTTCTTTTTCTCAACAACAGTGTAATAATGCAGACATGGATGACGAAGAACTCTATGCACCTTCTGTAAGGTTCCCGTTTGTTACTAGTGTGACAGAGCACACAGTCAAAATCCTTCAAACGAATGGTTTAAGGATTACATTCTCCAATAAACAGAAGATAAAAAGCTTCTTCAGACCGACAACAGACGAATACTATGTGATTAAAGTATCCGGACACCCCCCCAAAACATACGTTTTTCATATTATGTCCATTGTGCTGCCACCTACTGCCAGGTACTCCGTACCTCAATAATCATTAGACATTGTGAGAGCAGAATGGGGCGCTCCGCGGAACTCACGGACTTCGAACGTGGCCAGCTGATTGGGTGTCACTTGTGTCATACGTCTGTACGTGAGATTTCCATACTCCTAATCATCCCGAGGTTCGCTGTTTCTTATGTGGTAGTGAAGTGGAAAAGTGAAGGGACACGTACAGCACAAAAGCGTAGAGGCCGACCTCGTTTGTGGACTGACAGAGACCGCCGACAGTGGAAGAGGATCGTAATGTGTAATAGGCAGACATCTATCCCTAACTGTCACACAGGAATTCCAAACTGCATCAGGATCCACTGCAAGTACTATGACAGTTAGGCGGGAGGTGAGAAAAATCAGATTTCATGTTCGAGCGGCTGCTAGTAAGCTACACATCACGCCGGTAAACGCCAAACGACGTCTCGCTTGGTGTAAGGAGCGTAAACATTGGACAACTGAACAGTGGAAAAACGTTGTGTGGGGTGACGAATCACGGTACACAATGTGGTGATCCGATGGCAGGGTGTGGGTATGGTGAATGCCCGGTGAACGTCATCTGCCAGTGTGTGTAGTGCCAACAGTAAAATTCGTAGGCGGTGGTGTTGCGATGTGGTCGTGTTTCTCATGGCGGGGGCTTGCTTGTTGTTTTGCGTGGCACTATCACAGCAAAGGCCTACATTGATATTTTGAGCACCTACTTGCTTCCCACTGTTGAAGAGCAATTCCGGGATGGTGATTGCATCTTTCAACACGATCGAGCACCTGTTCATAACGCACGGCCTGTGGCGGAGTGTTTACGCGGCAATAACATCCCTGTAATGGACTGGCCTCCACAGAGTCCTGACCTGAATCCTATAGAACACCTTTGTGACGTTCTGGAACGCCAACTTCGTGCGAGGCCTCACCGACCGACATCGATATCTCAGTGCGGCACTCCCTAAAGAATGGGCTGCCATTCCCCAAGAAACCTTCCAGCACCTGATTGAACGAATGCCTGCGAGAGTGGAAGCTGTCATCAAGACTCAGGCTAAGGGTGGGCCAACACCATACCGAATTTCAGCATTACCGTTGGAGGTCGCCACAAACTTGTAAGTCATTTTCGGCCAGGTGTCCGGATACTTTAGAAAATATAGTGTACAGGTTGATAGCGAACTCCGCCAACAAACCTTCTGAGGCTGTTCAGGGATACTTCCCGAGTATTTTTGTACAGCGGACCCACGGTCGCCGGCGCCTAGGTACAGTGTTATTACATTCCGTTTGGCTTCTTGCCTCAATTACATTTGTACCTATATTGCAATGAAAACAGTACACAATAGCGCAAATGTCGACGGTATGCGCTGCGTGTCTTGTTTCCCTTAGCTCGCGGTTCGTGCTGTTGACAGCAGTAGAACCCATGTTACCATTCGGCCTGCGTTCATTACTGCTCGGTTCGGTGTCAGGTCTGTTTTAACGGCAGTGATAGTTGTACGTTAAAAGTGATACAAAATTCTACGGATAGATTTACTGATGGAGAGTGACCGGTATGCTCCTCGTGTATGGGTACACTGAACGCAATGGCTGAGCGGTCCACGCGCTGAAGGCAGCCACATCACAGCATTTATGTATCTCAGGCTTGTTTCGTTACTCTGCGTGTTGTATCGTGTGGTGTTCTTTTTGGTCACTCTATATTACAGGCTACTTCACGGCTGTGAAGGCATTTTCACAGAGACAAGGATGATTCTTGTCACAAACCAATTATAATTACATTACTACTTCGTAACGAGCCACAGAAGACTGTGGCTCCCTGATAACAAAATACTCAGAAAGTATTATAGCGTCCCCGTATTAAAAAAACATCAAATGTGGAACCCACCAAAAGACAAAATAAAATAAATAAAGGCGATTCACTATTTTAATGTATAATCTATTGTCTTCTCTCTTGTGAGAACGTACAATAATTACTGCTGCTCTATCTGTGTTCGAAGTTAATCACATTGTATGCCGAAGTGCCAAAGAAACTGGTATACTTTGGGATAAACGACATTTTGTCTACGGAGTGCGTGACTGATAATTTCGTAAAAATGTTTTTGTTTATTTATAGACGCAATCACATGTTTATGACACAGTCATAACCGGTTTCGGCCATACAATGACCATCTTCAGATTCTAAAACAATACAAAAGAAAATTACTAATAAGCCTGGTTAAATATTGCTCTTACTTTTAGGTTTTAATGTAAATTTTCTTTTGTATTGTTTTAGACTCTGAAGATGGCCATTGTATGGCCGAAACCGGTTATGACTGTGTCATAAACATGTGATTACGTCTATAAATAAACAAAAACATTTTTACGAAACTGGTATAGGCTTGCGTATTCAGATACAGAGATTTGTGAACAGGCAGAATATGGCACTGCGGTCGTCAACGCCTGTGTAAGACAACAAGTGTCTGGTGCAGTTGTTGGATCGGTTACTGCTGCAACAGTGGCAGATTATCAAGATATACGTGAGTGTGAACGTGGTATTATAGTCGGCGCGTGAGCGATGGGACACAGCATTTCCGAGGCAGCGATGAAGCCGGAATTTTCCCGTATGACCATTTCACGAGTGTATCGTGAATATCAGGAAACCGATAAAACATCATATCTCAGACATCGCTGCTGCCGAAAAAAGATCCTGCAAGAACGGGATCAACGACGACTGAAGAGAATCGTTCACCGTGACCGAAGTGTTACCCTTCCGCAATTTGCTGTAGATTGCAATGCTGAGCCATCAACAAGTGTCAGCGCGCGAATCGTTCAACGAAACGTCACCGATATGGGCTTTCGGAGCAGAAGGGCCACTCGTGTACCCTTGATAACTGCACGACAGAAAGCTTTACGCCTCTCCTGAGCCCGTCAACATCGACATTGGACTGTTGACGACTGGAAACATGTTGCCTGGTCGGACGTGTCTCTTTTCAGATTGTATCGGGCTGATGGACATGTATGGAGACAACCTCATAAATCCCTGTACCCTGCATGTCAGTAGAGGACTGTTTAAGCTGGCGGAAGCTCTGTAATGGTGTGCGCCATGTGCAGTTAGAGTGATGTGGGATCCCTGATACGTCTAGATACGATTCTGAAAGGTGGCACGTACGTAAGCATACTGTCTGGTCACCTGCAGCCATTGATGTCCATTGTGTATTCCGACGAACTTGGGCAATTCCAGCAAGACAATGCGACACCAAACACGTCCAGAATATCTACAGAGTGGTTCCAGGAGCAATCCTAAAGAGTTTAAACACTTCAGCATACCTGGGATACCTTGCAACGTGCTTTTCAGAAGTGATCTCCACCCCCTCGTACTCTCACGGACTTATCGACAGTCCTGCAGGATTCATGGTGTCAGTTCTGTCCAGCACTACTTAAGACACTAGTCGAGTCCATGCCACGGGACATCTGCGTTCTCGAGGGGGCGTTACACGATACTAGGCAGTTGTAGCACCAGTTTCTTTGGCTCTTCAGTGTATATGAACTGCTGTGTATGTAATTTACAAAATACTACGAATATATCTCTTAAATGTCCACCTTGTACGCACTTACGTAATATTCGCACCCTTCTCCATATCCGGATTTTAAGCACAAAATAAGCCGCCAATACTAGCATCGTTGGTGTCGTCCATTCAGAGCGTTACAATACGCCGCCATTATACAGGCAATTCAAATTTTCTAAAATATAAAAATAAGTGCTCACTTCCTGTGAAAAAAAGTAGTAATTCCGATTTTCATTACCTTTCTGAATAATACTACAGCAACTTAAGGTGATATTTCAGCTTACAAATCTTCATACTCGCAACAAGTCTTTGGCCTCTACTGGACTAACAAAAGAAAAATTCTCGATAGGAATTTTCACGCACCGTAATTCTCGTTGCCGAGAAATAATGAGAGAAAGTAATTAAATTAAATTCAGAGATATTATCTCAAAAGGGGAAAATAATTTTCCGTTTCCTACTTAGAGCACTCTCGTTATTTAGTTCTGATGTTTGAAGGTAAACTAAAAGTCCTTCCATGATCTGAAGGATAAACATGGGGACAGACGCTATAGTAGGCTACCCCTGAACAACTTCTAAAAGTTTGTCGGCGGCTTTCTGGTTCAAGCTGTATTGGCGAAAGGGGAAGCACAATAAAAGAACGGACTAAAAAGCACGAACGCCACAGACGTTTAGCACAAAATATAAATTCAGCGATAGCTCTAAAAGAATGTGATAAGGTTATGGATCTTAAGAACATACGAGTGCTATCCAGAGGATATAACATTGACCAAAGAAAAGTCCGTGGGGCAGTTGAAATACCGAGATGTCAACTTCTGTGTTCGCGACTGCCGGCCGCCCAGCCACAGCTAGCAAACAATCGACGGGGCACCGCAACAATAATATTGTAGATTCTCCCTCTATTACAATACGTGCTTTCAGTGTCTACCCATGACGACTGCCCACCGATAGCATCTTGAAAATTTTTACCCGGTACCGCCATTTCTCAGGAAAAGAGAGGAAAAACAGTGTTTTTAAAAAAAATGGCTCTGAGCACTATGGGACTCAACTGCTGTGGTCATCAGTCCCCTAGAACTTAGAACTACTTAAACCTAACTAACCTAAGGACATCACATACACCCATGCCCGAGGCAGGATTCGAACCTGCGACCGCAGCAGCAGCGCGGCTCCGGACTGGAGCGCCTAGAACCGCACGACCACCGCGGCCGGCGAAAAATAGTGTTTTACATGTGAACACGACACTATCTTCCGACATTCTTCAACCATCCAGGGACACACTGGAACCTTCACAATTAACCTTAGCGTGCTAGAAAGATTAGAGTGATGTTCCCAAATCCAGAAATGTAGCCTGTATACTGGACCGTAATTGAAAGTTCACAGCCTGTGTACTTATAGACTACAGTTCAGCACTGAAAACTGTGTTAGGCAGCGCAGCACTTTAACGAAAAGAGAGCTACCTGCTTCGGAAATGTTAATGGTTTTGCAGACTTGATCCATTGTTTAAAGCAGCAATGTATGTAGACGAGATTTTTATTGACATCCCACACAGTCCTGAGCGTTGTTGTTGTTCAGATGGTAGACTTCGCGATGAAAGAACCAACCCAGTGCTTCGAGGATAATCAGTTAAAACTAAATGATAGTATAACTGAACACACATTTTTCTTCCTCGGGAAATTTGCTGCAGACGTTAATGACCTTAAGGGGAAAGGGAATTTATTTGGAGCTCATCTCAATGATAAGTTACTTGGAACACAAAGTTAGAGGAGGTAGTTAATAAATTATTGTTATGAGGATAACAAAACTTTGATCTCTTTCTTATGATCTGTTCTATTTTATTTCAAGCACGTTTAAACTACGGAGTAGTACTTTCGGGAAAAGAATGTTTTCATCTGACAGGAGAATATGTAAGCCGCATTTTTTAACCACAAAGCACGATTTCTTGTGAAATATACATTACTGAATACAGAAAACAACTGTTGCTAATTTGTACGTTCCTCATTTTCAGAGTCTACGTTACAGAAAATGTCTATATAAACTAGGGCCAGTGTCCATATTTAAGAAACCAGAATCAAAAGCTTTGGGAACAGCTTCTGGACAAAATACTCAAAATCAAAAACACTTCTGTACACACTGTAGTAACGTTTTCTGGAAAATTTTGCCAAAATGTGAAGGAACTGCCAAACATATTTAGAAAGGACTGGAACCTAGGCTAAAAAGATAGTCCTTCTGTGGTACTGAGGCGTTCATATGTAAGAGTGAAAATGATAAATTAATTTAAACATATTGTGAAGCAGACGACGTATTATGTCAGCAGTAACTTAAACGTAACTTTACGTGCGTTATGTACTTAGGTAACAATGCAAGCAAATTGTTGTCTTTAAAAATATTACTCTTCATTGACAGTGTCTCATGCAACAACAGTGCTGCTTTCAACAATAAACGAATTTCGCGTGATTCGATTTCTATACCAAAATTTTAAGGAGGATTAGAGTACTATGGAAATTACAATCATAGTACTCGTACAAATTTCAGTATCAATGATGTGAAACGAGAATATTTCGGAAAGATCGATTGTGATTTGGACGCGCCAGCCGTTAACAGTCCAAGGACACTGACGCAAAGAACATAAATCAAGGGTTGGATGTGATATTCGAAACGAAAATAAACTATGTTAATAATATAATACAATTTTAGGACAACATTTCTTTATTCAGTGTTTACAGTTAATTTATATCTAGTCTACAAAGTCTCTGGCAGTATCTGCATGTCATTTCTTCAGCTCCTTCATTAATCATCAAAGTGCTCTTGGTATCATATCAAACAGCCCTACAACCTGCAACAAAACACGATGGTGACATTAAACACTTTCTCCACATACATCTAATAAACAAGATAGTTTGTATGTGGTTACAGAAATTTTTTTATAAAATGCAGTTATAAACTACTTATATCAAGTTTGGTGTTACGTATACATCTCGCCCAACTGATTCGTTAAGGACTAAGTAAGAACAGCTTCTGCTGAAAAAATTCACCGTACACCCTCATCATCATTATCACCAGCGTCATCATTAACGTTTTGCTTCATATTCTGGATATCATTTCCAACGGGTTCAGAGTAGGACTTTTTTTAAGAGCCTGTATGAAATTTCCTTACACCATTACCAACGTTGCAGAAAATATAGCGACAGGTGTCTCAAACGTGGTTGCTATCATACTACCCACCTTCTTTATTTGGACTATTCCTTCTTAGAGGTGTCATATTGGTTCAAAAGCAGCAAGTATAATACAATTCTAGAAATGTAGAAATGACTTACAGTTACGAGAAGTAAATGTCAGTCGGCATATACAGAATGAAACTCAGGGTGAAAAATTTCTAGGAATCGAGTGGCACCAGCACGTCGGTAAGTTAACCACAAACTTCACTTTTTCGTGCTTTGTACTTGCCAGTTCTTCTCATTGCGTTAATCTGCAAACAGCATTACTGGCCTACTTAGTGGAGGTTCGTTCAGTATTCTGCTATAGTAGCATTGGTGTGGCAATTTGCCTAAGGTGAAATACGTATTCATTCTACAGAAATGTGCAAGAAGAATATTGTTCTATATCTTGTAGAACCCTTCACAGAGTGATGGGATGGTATTCGCGTGATAATAATGGTAGTCCCTAATTGTATTTTCGGTTAATAACAACAGTAAATTCAAGATGAAATGCGAAATTTACGACCTCGGTATTTTAATTAAATATATTTTCAAAGAGTTCCATCACGAAACTACTAAATGCTGCTGTGACGTGAAGTTGGGCAGTTCACAAAACGAACAGAATCAATATCCTATGACTAGAGTATTCATTCACCACAACTGGAATCAGCCAACTCATGCAAATAACTGGGCGTAACAGGTTATACTGATATGAAATGGAATTATCACATAAGCTCAGTCATAGGTAAAACAGGTGATACGCTCATATTTGTTGGTAGGTTAATGCGCGAATGTATATAGTCTACAAAGTAAATTCGTTATACTTGCTGAAGTATGTGAGACCTATACCGAATACGATTAACACGGGTTATTAAAAATACACAAGGAAAGGCGGTACAAAGGGTGACAAGTTTTTTTGACCCGTGGGAGAGCGCCGTGCAGATGCTGAAACAATTGAACTGACAGACGCTTGAAGATAGACACCACCTCAGCCGCGAAAGCGTGCTTAAAAATTTTCAAGGTGTAGCATTAAACGGGGAGTCCAGAAATATACTGCAACCATCTTCGTATCACTACCCTCTACCCACAGATTCTCGATTGGGTTTAGATCTGGGGTGTCATGTGGCCAGGGGAGTACGGTAAACTCCTGATGCTCTTCAATTCACCCACGGACACTTTGAACTGGATGAGACGTTGCAGTGTCCTGCTGGTAGATGCAACGGTGCGGAGAAAAAACTAACTACATGCAGGGATTGGCATGGTCCCCAGGTATAAATACACACTTACGTTGGTCCATTGTGCCTTCCAGAATCACGAGATCGCGCAGGGAACCTCACCAAAAAATTACCCAGACCATAACTGTTTAATGGAGTTTGCTTTCAGACGTTCCACACCGTTACACTCCAACAGCCATTCGTCGGATGGAGCATAAAACGCAATTCGTCTGAAAAGGCCCTTCTCGCCACTCAGTGGACGTCCAGTTGCGTTACTGGCGTCCAAATTCCAGCCTTCGCCATCAATGAACAGCAGTCAGCATGGGTTCATGAAACAGACACCAGCTGCCAAGGCCATTACGCAGCAATATTCACTGAATAATCGTTGAGGAGACACCGTTGGTAGCTAGTTGGTTCTTCTGGCTAATCAGTTGCTCAACAGTTGCTCGTCTATTCACACATATACATTTCCACAGCAGTCATTCACTCCTGTCATCGACAGTCCGTGGCACACCGTAGTCGCCTCAGCGCCGGTTTTGGGTAGCGTCATTTTGTCATGCACGGTGTACTTCAACCAGGCCGCAAACGAACAGTAAACAAACTTAGCCGTTTCGAAAATGCCACAACCCTAAGCCAGAAGGCCAATGATCTTGCCCTTTTCGACATCAGATATGGCTCCGCTCCCACATTACGACAAGGACTGAACGGTATTCCGCGACCCCCGACACGCTTCATATGCCCTCCACTGCTGCCGTCAATGAGTTGTTGTTCCATGTTCACGTCGAACATAGGTGGTGGTCACGTTAATGTGACTGGACTCTGCATATTCATACAGGAAAGAGTATCCGTGACAAGTACAGCTCCCATTTTCCCACTATCAGAAGGCAGGAAAAATGTACTTGTTGACTTATTATCTGTTGTACTTGCTGTGGTGTCACCGCCAGACACCACACTTGCTAGGTGGTAGCTTAAATCGGCCGCGGTCCATGTAGTACATGTCGGACCCGCGTGTCGCCACTGTGACCGCAGACCTAGCGCCACCACCAAGGCAGGTCTCGTGATACGAGAGTGGACTCGCCCCAGTTGGACGAGAACCTAGCTACAGCCCAGTTGTACGAGAACCTAGCTACCGCCCAGTTGTACGAGAACCTAGCTACCGCCCAGTTGTACGAGAACCTAGCAAGGCGCCAGTTGTATCAGTGCCTATAGCTTACGAGTATTCAAGAGAGATGTATTCCAAAGAATAATTAAAAGATAAGTAATAAGCATCTACATACTTTTCTTCTTATTCATTTATAAGTTCTCATGTTCCAGACTTCACGCCCGTCTGCTTTATGCCGTGCGTGCACTATCGGCTACAGCGTTAGTCTAGAGTTCATTTTCAGCAATCTCAACTTCACGGTGTCGGCCCAGCTACCGACACAACACTTGCGTTGGGAACAGTCACTACTCATTGTTAAAATATTCATGTACGAGATAGAACTCGTGACAACTAGAAAGATAAAGTCCCATTTTCTTATGTGGGCAAAGAAATACTAGTTGATTTATTGGCCATTGTACTTGTGGTGGGAACAGTCACTATCCTGTGGTGCGAATTCCGAAATCTGAAATTTTTGAGTTCGATAAGTAGAGTCAGTAGTCCAGCCTGCATTATTAGTTTTGTTAGTCCCAACCGTTATTTTAATATTAAAATTATAGAATGATCATTGTTTGAGGCAGAGTGGGACTAGAGTAAAAGTTTCATTTTAAACTGTTTTATTCTGAAGATATTTGTTTCCAACCTGACAGGTGCACAAATGTTAAATTTTGACGAAAAGATGAAATATCATTGATGTCTGTGCCAGGAACGAAAACCTTCGCCGGCAATTTTAACAATTTGAGACATTGGTATCCATGCAGTATTATCAACTTAAATGAAAATTTGTCTGCACTGTTCTTTCTAAAGGAAGTCACTTCTTGGTCGTCAATGTCTACTGTTAATACTTGACCTATGAAGTGTTTAATTGAGTTTTTGTTGCAAATTTAACAATAACAATGGAATCTATAAATATATATCTTTCTTTTCGTCACCCATATGGCCACTGACTTCACTAGTTAGAGGGTACCCTGGAATTACCATTGCAGTTTTCTCTGAAAATAAGTAACAACAATTATTTTTGCAATGGCATGCTCTTTTTAACTATTGTATAGGGGAATAGAGCATACACTTAGTGTACACGACGAGTGCATGAACATCATGAATAAGAACTTCAGCTGATGACACTGATCATTAGAACAAAATTTGGCCACAATTGATTTTCTCTCTTTTAGTACGCTCATTAAAAGATGCTGATTTTATAGCCTGATATTTTCCATCAAAAACTGCATGCCAGATCACACCACATCAAGTACTTGAACAATACACCACCAAGTACTTCAACAATTCTTTTCCCATGAACTTACTAATGTAAGGTCGATATTATTTGTGCATTATCACTTGAAATACAATACACTTACCTGTAATGGAAAAATATCATACATTACAAGAGACACAAAAACACTCAGTAGCTTGAAGTTGATTAAAGTACAATATAATTATTTTTTCAGTGCATCCTAAAACTAGTCTTTTAAGCTGAATGGTACAGGTTATAGAAAATTAATTTCATCTTTAAAGTTTTATGTTGTGAATTATTTGCTTTCTATACGGTTTTCCCTTATATTTCTTACTTATGAAATACACTTAAATTGAAAATATCGTATCCAAATTTAAAAATATAAAGTTATCTATTTTACTGTGACAGAATGGGACAATAAACTGTATTTTTATTGCGTTAAAACTTATCTTTACGTTACAGCACAGCAATGAAATTTTAACTGTTAGTAATAGAAGTTTAAGGAATTTAGAAAAAAAAAATACAGAAATTAATCGCAACATATCGTAGAAAACGGTCTCCTGAAACTGTCATTCAAGAGCTTCTTTTCTTATTAGTAAGTGACCAGTTTTGCTTCCTCAGTTACAAAGAATGCACAGCGTTTGCAAATGTATATTATATGGAATAGGCAACTTTGAACTCTACTGCAACAAATTTGCATACAATTCCTAAGGATAAAAAATATTTTCTTTAGTTTGGCTTCACATTTGTTGCACTGGCCACTTTGTTAAGCAATTGTCCATTATGTTATTGTCTACATAACATTCAGTCTTCAAGACGCTTTTAATATAATCTAGCTCTCCCACCATTCTCAAACAGAGTGATATAGTTGCTCCTACCGGTGTCGTTTTGTGCAACCTGCACTACATCTGAATTAGGAATGGTTCCAGATAGGCGATAGCCACGTAATCGATATAAGTTTCCTCTCAGAGCTTTGGGAGACTATTTGCAGACGGAATTATACTGTTAAAAAGACAAGTGAGGGTTGGTCATGTGTAACATGGTATTATTCGACCAAGATTACCTTACTTTTGCCATACTTACCCAAATGTCTCTAGTCCTTCTTTTATCAGAAGCAATGAAATTAATGGGATATATCAAAATGAAAAGTGCAGAAGTAACAAATTTATGCTATATATAACTGTGCTACAGTAGTTTCATAAAATGTATACGATAGGTCTAATATGTCTTTGTATACCTTATCAGTTATTCTGCGACATTTTGACAATGTGCTTCACATCTTCAAAGTGAACTGGCCAACAACATTTTTCTGTCATGTGGGGTTGCCTAAAACGACATCGGTGAAGGTAGTTGAATCACCCTGTGTGTATAAAATTTTCATTGGGTTACTTCCACGCTGTTGCCTGTGTGTATACTGTTACTGATTCAGACGTAGTGATGGCTGCATAGAACAATATCGGTAGGGGCAACTAGTTCACGCTGTGTAAAGTCTCAGGATCTAGATTTCTGACTTACCAACGGAGTCTGTTTCTTTCTAACTTTGTACCTATCAATTTTTACACTGCAGCTTAGGAGTCTATGAACACTTGTATTTGGAAAGTGGTTTAGGACCATCACATTCTCTACATTTTATTTTTTATTTGATAAATGTCGTCATAGTGGCGTCAGTTGTATCTGGGGAGAATGATGCCAATGACAGACTTAGATCTCGGGCTATGCTGCAGATCATACTGTTACCATTACCTTTCACTAGCTTCGCCAACTTACAACCATGTTGTCAAAATAGAGCTAGGCACTATCCCATTCGCATGTATTTCAAAAGCTACCTGTAAGTTAATATTACCGACATCATCAACCTACGCAAAATAGTGCAAGCAAATGTCAATCAAAGGCAGTAAAAAGGTATCTGCCTATGATATTCTACTACCGAAACGTATACTGCCCAGTAAATTAGTAAACAATGGAAAACTGGAAAAACTGTTATTAATGCATTATATTAGGTCAACAACTTTGCTTCTGCCGTTTTGAAATAGATGGCAGTAGCGGCAAGTGGTGGTGCAGGTGGTAGGTCGTAAGTGTCACACAATAAGCTCAGACATTTGTGAAAAGAATAGTCCATCAAAATATTAGTGGATTTGTTAATGCATCAGAAGGCTATTCTCGACTGAATACATCAAATTACAAGCCAGTTCCCGTCAGTTGCGGGAAATTTTAACTTTCTGCTTTGAAATGAAGAAATCTGCGGCTGAGTCTCATAAAATTCTGGATAAGACCTATGGTGAGGCACCTGCCAGTGAAATAACGGACAGTAAATGGTTTCAACGCTTCAAGGAAGGTGATTTCGACGTCGATGACCGGCATGGTGGTAGAACAGTGGAGGTTTAGCAGCCACTGAAACCGCTGGAAACAATCACAGGAGATCGTTATCGAAAGCAGTTAATGCGTTTGAGCCGAGAACTGATAGACAAACGGGCCACAATACAGCGATGGACATGAAAAGGTGATTTTGCAGCATGGCAATGCTCGATACCATGTCGCAAAACCTGTCAAAACATATTTGGAGGCGCTGAAATGAAAGTTCACCCACCCGCCGTATTCTTCAGGCATTGTTCCATCTCCCTACCACGTTTTTCGATCAGTGGCACATGGCCTGGCT
The DNA here is from genome assembly GCF_023864345.2 of Schistocerca serialis cubense. Classification (NCBI taxonomy): domain Eukaryota; kingdom Metazoa; phylum Arthropoda; class Insecta; order Orthoptera; family Acrididae; genus Schistocerca; species Schistocerca serialis. The sequence goes on from NC_064644.1 coordinate 525,492,878, forward strand.
GACCAGCACTTTCGGTAATATGAACGAGCGCGGAACTAGATCGATTCATGGATATCCTGAAAAGACGCCCAGCTCTTCCGCCGCGGGATTTGCATGTTGCGCGGAAGATGGGAGAAAGTAGTGGCTATACCGCGTAAGGACATACAACCCGTCGAGTGTCACTGAAGAGCCGACATATAAAAGCCACATGTGTTCTGATTTCAGTACTATCTACCAAAAAAAAAGTGTGAAACTACAACTTACATTTAGGTGACTGGGTCTAAGAACAAGAGCTTCGAGACTTGCCATTCTGTGAAGCAAAACTATGCCTCAGCTGATAGGCATTGATGTTTTGGACTCGCCCGTCATTATTAATTGTCACAAATTATATAGCAATAGCTGATGCATGAATATGACAATATTGTCCGAACAAAAACGATTCCACCAGCACGGGGACATTGAGAAACGAACATGGAATAATGAAAGACAAATTCCAGCTGTTTGACTCATACGCCACAGGACGGAGGTGGCGGTTTACCTGCTCCATAGGAATCGCATGTTAAGCTGTGTGGGGTATTTCCTTTGAATTCCCTTGACTCACATCCATATTCATTCCCTGCAAGCCACCATACGGGGGTGGTGGGTGGGGGGGGGGGGCGGGGGAGGGAAGAGGACGACACCTTACACGCTATACACTACTATTTATCTAGTCATTCCCATTTCTGTTCCACTCGCAAAAGGAGGGAGGGAAATGGGACTGTCCCTATGCCACCGTACGAACAGTAATTTCTCTCGTTTCGTCGGTGACAGCAGAAGCGGTCTGTAGTTCTCTAAACTTTCTTAGTGTTAATAAACTTCCAGCTTGCTGAAATAATTGCAGGTCAGCAACTTCTATTAATCAATACGAAGAAAAACCATCAAAAGTTGCAAATTTCTCCTTTTTACTTACTCGATGACTAGTTTTTGGCCAGGACCTGTCTTCATATCATTGTAACAGATGGTATTTCCGAAAATACAAAAGCCATGTCAAAAGTATACAAATATTATGAAGTGCAAATGAACAGTTACGGTGCATACGGCGTACAGATGTGTTCTGTAACTCTTCATTTGCACTTCATAACACGTATATATTTTTGACATGGTTGATACGGGGTAGGTTCGTTGTGCTACAGTGCATTACTTCATGTTTGTCTTAATTATTAAGTGCGTTACATCATCCCTACGAATAGTTACTGTTTGTGCTATGATGTGTCCTGTAATAAGTATTTGCAGCACAGCACGGTAACAACAACTCAGTCCACTAGCTGATTCAGTGATGAGACGTTAGTATATGTCTCACTAAAGGAAGTTATCCCTACGTCAAACAGAGCACTTGTCAAGTAGACTCGCCTAGTATAAATACTTTTTGGGACCGGTGAGCTATTTACTTGCCGTTGATAAAAGGATACTTTTTTCCTCTTGTCACACTCGCTTTCTGGCATCCGCGCATGACTTTGGCCTGGCTCTTGTCCCTGTCGGTGAATCAGCGCTATCAAAGAGAAGGAATGTCGTTATCCAACTTGCCTGCGAGTCGCGTAAACTCTGTGTTCAGTGTTCCCACGTTCAAATACCAGGGTGTCGGAATTCCAAGGCACACGTAGAGGAAAACGAGTAAACAGATGCGAATAAGTGTCTAAAATTGAGAGTGGTTGCTAAAGCCAATACCATACAGTGGAGACTGTCTTCCGTATTAGCAAGGAAGCGACTATTCCAGACAAATATGTAGATAAAAGTGAAGACGATATTGATGGTAATAATAATAATTATAACATTAGTAATGACAGTGATAATACCGGCGTTGTGCTGGCAGTTGTAGACGTTCATCTTGCAGCGGTTTCCAAACTGCCGGGTGACGGAGCCACACCTTGCTCTCACAGGCTGGTAAACTGAAGGGCAGACGGTGCCGCATTCTTTTGCACTGGAGCAGCCAATGAGCGCCGCCACAGCTGTGAAAGAACAACAGCAAAGAAATCGAAGCTGATGAGATTACATGACAAAGAGGATATGAACTTGAAAAGAATATATGGATAATTGGGCAGATACGTAGCACTGTACAGATATTTGGGGAGCGTTGTAATTGATAATTGGACGAACAGCAAAATATAAGATCAAGAATTACGCTGACAGTGCAAGCTTGGCAGAAAATTGCGGTTGGAGTTAAGAAAAAGGTTGGTTAAATGCTCCATGTGTAGTATCTTTCTGTTCGGCTGTGAAAGCTGGAATATGAAGAAGAGAGAAAGGTACAAAAATTGGAGCATTCGAGTTTTGGATTTGGATGAGGATGGAGAAAGTAAAATGGATGGAGAAAGTGAAGAACTGTGACGTACTGGAAACGGTACGGGAAGAAAGAGTTCTCCTGGACCCGATTAAGAAAAGGAAGACAGACTGTGTAGGATATATACTACGAGAAAAAGGAGTTCTTGTGTCACGTATCGATGTTACAGTGGAAGGACAGATAAAATTAGCAAGGAGAAGAATAAAAATGCTGGATGATATGAAGGGAGGAAGATAGGAAACTAGGAAGCAGCTGCACTCGAACAGGATCAGATGGAAATAGCAGTGGCGTCAGGAACTTACCATGCATGTAGGCAGTATAACTGATGATGATGATGGTGAATAAAATTTACGGCAGTAACATTTGGGCTCTCTGGTGCAAATTCCACTATCATCGCATGTGGTACACTTTATGAAAAGCCTCTCAAGAGTAAGAGCTAACTGATTAGAAAATAATACACACACACACACACACAAATATCCACTCAAAAAAATTAAAAAAACACTCTCACAAGGAATAGAACATAAAATACACACACACACACACACACACAAACACACACACACACACACACACACACACACACACACACACACACACACACATGCACACGCACACACACGCAAAACAAATGAAAAATATCAAGCCACACACACACACACACACACACACACACAACACTAAGAAACGATGGAAGTTACACACAGAGCAACAGTGGCAACATTTCACTTTGTAAACACACACATATGGATCACAAAATGAAAAGTGCAGGTCATATGGTATAATAAATGTTGGTTGAAAAACGCCGGAAATCGGCCAGCTGGAGCATGATCACCGAATGAACACATCTCCAGGACCACACATGTGGACTAAGAGTACTGTAAATAATAAGTAACACCAAACAATAACTTAACATCAGGACATTTATGCTACCAAACTTGTTTCTAATCTGAAAAAACAGAAGAAAAACATGACAAAATGTAGCATAGTAATATATTGTAACTACTACATAATAAATTTCTTATATGTATAGAAATAAACATGTATTACAGGCCATTGAAGATGCTACAAAAATCAAAGAAGAGAAACACGTTTGGCAAAAAGCGAACTATTTCATTTAGTTGCATAGGCAGAAGACACTTCAATGTATTTTGTAGCATCTAAGGAACTACAGAAAACGAGAAAAAGAAAAAAACGACGATAACATGGCCGTATCAGGCATTTCTCGTCTAGTTATATAACAGGTTGAGGAATATCTATCTCAGACTCTACAATACCATTCAACACATTATATTCAATCAGACTTTCACAATAAATAATGTAATTAACTTACATTAATGTAAAGGTCAGTAACAGTCTTTGGTAGCACACAGAACGAAATCATTTGCAGAAGAGACTTGGTTAAAAAAATTATATCAAATCACTTTATACTAAAAAATTGGTGGAATGTGATATTATGTACACCTCGAGGTATCTGCATTTAGTAACAACCCAACTGTGATGATCAACATAAAGTAAAATATTGAACACATCACAGCAAGAACACTGCAATATACACAGGACAAACACAAATGAATAATCAGAATACTCAGAACACTAACAAAAATAAGCAGAAAGAAAAACATAACAAAGTGCAATGCACCTACCACCACAAAACTAATAAACATCCCACATAAGGAATTAACAGAGAAATAATCACTGCTATTAGAGAAAGGTCTCAAACGCAACACCAGTACAGAAATACATAACCATTACACAGAAAACCTGATTGTATGAACAGAAAGTATCCTGACAGAGGAAGAGAAACAAAAAAATAAACTGTAAATATCGGGCAAACACGATATCTAGAGAAGAAAGAAATAAACAATGTAATCATCATTTCAAAGGAAGAGCAAAACAGGAAACTTCAAACAGAAAACAACATTACTAAGAAACTAAATCTGCAATCTAACATCACTATGGTCACAAGACCTGATTAAGGAAACAGCACAGCACAGATAAATAAAGAACAATATATAGAAAAACTAAAGAACAACACCACCAAACTGAAATCTGAGCCCTTTTGTAAAAATAAGTAAAAAGGCAAAGGGCCCGAGTTCGACTCTGTCTGGCACACAGTTTTAATCTGCCAGAAAGTTTCATAAATAAAAACAACCTCAAAGATATCAAACACACACTCACAGATAATCAAAAACAACGCATCATACAGAAGAACCCAAAAGCACCAACACTCAGGAGTCCACCCAAGGTTCACAAAACCCTTATTCTTTTGAGACCTGTTATTAATTTCATGAATGTACCATCATACCATGTGATAAAGCACATGAACAAAATCATAATGCAACATTATGAAATGAAGAACAGCAGAACTGTGAAAAACACAAATGAACTCATAATACAAATAAAAGACTCGCTTGCACATTCCTCAAACAGCACTGCTCATCTCTTTGGACATCCAGAATATGTACACATTGATACTCACTGTAGATAAGATAAAACTACTTGAAGAAAACTTATGATGTACAACAAATTACCTACATACAATATTAATGAAATAACCAAAAGCCTCAAAGCAATCATATCCCAAAATTACTTCCAATTTTAAAAGAAATTTTACTTGCAAAACGATGAGTTTCCCAGTTTCAGAAACACTGACAAACATATTCATCAGTCACATAGAAAACGTATATTCAATACATTCATCACAAAGAAAGGATACAAAATTGTTTACTGTTACAGATATGTGGATGGCAGAATAGATATGGTAGATGAACCAATAGAGAAAATAGATAAACTACACACAAACATAAACAACATGAATAGAAATATTCAATTCACCATAGAAAAAGAAACACAAAAGCAAATACATTTCTTGGGTGTATTAATAAAGACAGATGCAATAAGCAAACATTTGAAATATTCAGAAAGCTAACAGACACAGATAAAATTGTATATGGTTCATCCAAAATACGTGAAATCAAAAATTAGCAGCCCTACAGCACATATTACACAGTCTAGCGCCACAAACAATGGTTACAACATCCATTTAGTAGAAATATTCAACCAAAGATCAAAACACAACTAAAGAAAAATGAAAACAAGCAGAGAAAGCAAACACCAAAAAACCCCACAGACTCTATAGCACACACAGGAATAGAAAACAATAACACTCATGACATGACTAACAGAAAGAAATTGTTATTGTGTTGTTGTGGTCTTCAGTCCTGAGACTGGTTTGATGCAGCTCTCCATGCTAGTCTATCCTGTGCAAGCTTCTTCATCTCCCAGTACCTACTGCAGCCTACATCCTTCTGAATCTGTTTAGTGTATTCATCTCTTGGTCTCCCTCTACGATTTTTACACTACATGCTGCCCTCCAGTACTAAATTGGTGATCCCTTGATGCCTCAGAACAGGTCCTACAGACCGATACCTTCTTCTGGTCTAAATGTGCCACAAATTACTCTTCTCCCCAATTCTATTCGATACCTCCTCATTAGTTATATTATCTACCCTTCTAATCTTCAGCATTCTTCTGTAGCACCACATTTCGAAAGCTTCTATTCTCTTCTTGTCTAAACTATTTATCGTCCATGTTTCACTTCCATACGTGGCTACACTCCATACAAATACTTTCAGAAACGACTTCCTGAGACTAAAATCTATACTTGATGTTAACAAATTTCTCTTCTTCAGAAACGCTTTCCTTGCCTTGCCATTTTATATCCTCTCTACTTCGACCATCATCAGTTATTTTGCTCCCCAAATAGCAAAACTCCTTTACTACTTTAAGTGTCTCATTTCTTAATCTAATTCCCTCAGCATCACCCGACTTAATTCTACTACATTCCATTATCCTTGTTTTGCTTTTGTTGATGTTCATCTTATACCCTCCTTTCAAGACACTGTCCATTCCGTTCAACTGCCCTTCCAAGTCCTTTGCTGTCTCTGACAGAATTACAATGTCGTCTGCGAACCTCAAAGTTTTTATTTCTTCTCCATGGATGTTAATACCTACTCCAAACTTTTCTTTTGTTTCCTTTACTGCTTCCTCAATATACAGATTGAATAGCATCGGGGAGAGGCTACAATCCTGTCTCACTCCCTTCCCAACCACTGCTTCCCTTTCATGTCCCTAGACTCTTATAACTGCCATCTGCTTTCTATACAAATTGTAAGTAGCCTTTCGCGCCCTGTATTTTACCCCTGCTACCTTCAGAATTTGAAAGACAGTATTCCAGTCAACATTGTCAAAAGCTTTCTCTAAGTCTACAAATGCTAAAATAGTAGGTTTGCCTTTCCTTAATCTTACTTCTAAGATAAGTCGTAGGGTCAGTCGCGTTAGTCTTTTGCAAGTGCGACTTATTAAACTGATAGTTCGGTAATTTTCACATCTGTCATCACGTGCTTTCTTTGGGATTGCAATTATTATATTCTTCTTGAAGTCTGAGGGTATTTCGCCTGTCTCATACATCTTGCTGGCTCTCCCAAGGCTGTCAGTAGCTCTAATGGAATGTTGTCCACTCCCGGGGCCTTGTTTTGACATAGGTCTTTCAGTGCTCTGTCAAACTCTTCACGCTGTATCGTATCTCCCATATGATCTTCATCTACATCCTCTTCCATCTCCATAATATTGTCCTCAAGAACTTCGCCCCTGTATAGACCCTCTATATACTCCTTCCACCTTTCTGCTTTCCCTTCTTTGCTTAGTACTGGGTTTCCATCTGAGCTCTTGGTATTCATGAAAGTGGTTCTCTTTTCTCCAAAGGTCTCTTTAATTTTCCTGTAGGCAGTATCTACCTTACCCTTCGTGAGATAAGCCTATACATCCTTACATTTGTCCTCTAGCCATCCCTGCTTAGCCATTTTGCACTTCCTGTCGATTTCATTTTTGAGACGTTTGTATTCCTTTTTGCTTGCTTCACTTACTGCATTTTTGTATTTTCTCCTTTCATCAATTACATTCAGTATCTCTTCTGTTACCCAAGGATTTCTACTAGCCCTCGTCTTTTTACCTACTTGATCCTCTGCTGCCTTCACTATTCCATTCCTCAAAGCTACCCATTCTTCCTCTAATGTGTTTCCTTCCCCCATTCCTGTTAATCGTTCCCTTATGCTCTCCCTGAAACTCTGTACAACCTCTGGTTCTTTCACTTTATCCAGGTCCCATCTCCTTAAATTCCCATCTTTTTGCAGTTTCTTCAGTTTTAATCTACAGTTCATAACCAATAGATTGTGGTCAGAGTCCACATCTGCCCCTGGAAATCCCTTACAATTTAAAATCTGGTTCATATATCTCTGTCTTACCATTATATAATCTATCTGAAACCTTCTAGTATCTCCAGGGTTCTTCCATGTATACAATCTTCTTTCATGAGTCTTGAACCAAGTGTTAGCTATGATTAAGTTATGCTCTGTGCAAAATTCTACCAGGCGGCTTCCTCTTGCATTTCTTAGCCACAATCCATATTCACCTACTATGTTTCCTTCTCTTCCTTTTCCTACTGTCGAATTCCCGTCACCTATAACTATTTAATTTTCGTCTCCCTTCACTATCTGAATAATTTCTTTTATCTCATCATACATTTCATCAATTTATTCATCATCTGCAGAGGTAGTTGGTATATAAACTTGTACTACCGTAGTAGGCATGGGCTTTGTGTCTATCTTGGCCACAATAATTTTGTTCACTATGCTGTTTGTAGTAGCTTACCCACAATCCTATTTTTTATTCATTATTAAACCTATTCCTGCATTACCCCTATTTGATATTGTATTTATAACCCTGTATTCACCTGACCAAAAGTCTTGTTCCTCCTGCCACCGAACTTCACTAATTCCCACTATATCTAACTTTAACCTATCCATTCCCTTTTTAAATTTTCTAACCTACCTGCTCGATTGAGGGATCTAACATTCCACACCCCGATCCGTGGAACGCCAGTTTTCTTTCTCCTGATAACAACGTCCTCTTGAGTAGTCCCCGCCCGGAGATCCGAATGGGGGACTATTGTACCTCTGGAATATTTTACCCAAGAGGACGCCATCATCATTTAATCATACAGTAAAGCTGCATGCCCTCGGGAAAAATTACGGCTGTAGCTTCCCCTTGTTTCAGCCGTTCACAGTACCAGCACACCAAGGCCGTTTTAGGTAGTTTTACAAGGCCAGGTCAGTCAATGATCCAGACTGTTGCCCCTGCAACTACTGAAAAGGCTGCTGCCCCTCTTCAGGAACCACATGTTTGCGAGGCCTCTCAACAGACCCCTCCATTGTGGTTGCACCTACAGTACGGCTATCTGTATCGTCGAGGCATGCCAGCCTCTGCACCAACGGCAAGGTCCATGGTTCATGGGCGGGGGCGTGGGGGGGGGGGGGAGAAACAAGTTGTACACTTTAACATACAAACACAAATCAACATACCACATAGCAAACATATTGAAGAAATTGTGATTAAACACTGCTTACCGAACAAGAAACAAATTAGTCACATTTACAAACAACAACTGACAATATTCATCTTTTGGATCTGCAGCAATGTCTTTCTTTTAGTGTTTGCAGTTGAATTATAGGTTATAGGTTCTGCCCAGTCTGGCATTCCCCAGCAAACTCTACAATAAACACAGGAACACCTTAATGCAACTTTGGAAGACAACTGCCAACAAACAGTTTAATACAAATTGTTTAACTCATAAAGTAATTCCAAACTATATAAAAAAACTCTGTAAACAGCGTGTCATCTGAACCAAGTAAAGTGAAAAGGAAGGTGGAGATTATGTGGCTAAAACATGAAATTAGGGAACTACACTCTAAAAAAACAGTTACTCAATAACGAACTTTACAAAATACATTTATAATTGGCTAATAAATTTGCAATATCAGCTCACTTTGAGGAAATAACAGAGAGAGAAAAGGCACACATACAGAAAATAAAGAAAGAAAAATAGGATAAACAAAAGAAAAAAACTTAACAGACTGTAAGCAGCACAGGTACACCCACCACAAACAGTCATCACAATCAAAAACATCAATTCCATGAGAGAATGGTCAACCTAACTGACATCACTCTCGCCAAACTAGAAGAAATCCTACTCCAAAGGAGACCAAAATACAACATTGATACGCACATTTCATATAAAACAATAGAAGATCTCATAAAGAATCTGAGCACATTATAAAAGAACAAATTTTAATGTGAACATAAACAAGACAATTAGATGCTGCAGAAAAAACAGAGATAATCAGAAGACACAAATCCACCATAATCTGTAATGACAAAACACCAGAGGAAACTAAAACCAACAAGCTAAAAAAATAAAACAAAACAATGCCATACTAATAAGGGCAGACAAAGGGAACATTAGTGTGGTTATGAACAAAAAGGAACACATAGGTAAAACATTAGTTTTTCTGAAGGACAACAATATCACTGAACTGACCAGTGACCTAACATTAAGACATCAGAGAAACATCGAAACAAATACATCAAAAATACATTCTCAGTAGGCCAGATAAAATGAATGACACAAAAAATCCAAAGGCACCATCTCTAAAACCCCTACCAAAGGAACACGAAGAACATTCCCCTTTAAGGCTGGTCATCAGTTTCAGAAATACTCCATCATACCACCTTGCCCAACATACACATACAATACTAAAGCAAAATAGATGCTTCTAAAAACAGTAGGAACCTAGGAAGCTCAATGGAACTAGTGGAGAGGGTTAAGAACATAGACATACCAGAAACAGCAAGCCTTCTATTGTTTGATGTCACATCAAGTACTCTTGTATTCCAATAAATGAAAAAATCAACATGACCATACAAAGAGTAAAACAACAAGGAAAGACACCAGACACACACATTAATGAAATTGCAACCATACTCAAAGCCATAACAGGACAAAATTAGTTCATGGGGAACAAAGTATTTTATTCACAACATGAAGGGCTGCCAGTGGGATCACCAGTTAGTGACCTCCTAGCGAACATATTCATGAACAACTTAGAAAACAGGATCTTAACACACATAGTAAGACAAAAAAAATAGTATAGTGGTACCATTACATTGATGATATAATATTCCTCATTGATAACCAACCACACATACAGAACAGCTTCACAATGAAGTAAACAACTTACATCCATAATTCCCTTCTCAGTAAAAAAATAGAAACAGACAACAAACTAAACTTTCGGGACCTCATCACACAAAAAGCGAACAACACCCATGACTGCACAATATTCAGTAAACTGACAACCACAAGCATCACCATTCACAATCTATCGAACCACCCAGTACCACACAGGCGACCAAACTTCATATTCATGCTCCACAGATTGAACAGAACACCCATAGGCTAACAGAATTACACACATGGGCTAAACAGGATAAAACAGATAGCAGAGGAAAATCGTTAAAATGGTTACAAGCTCCATATGACAGAGAAATTAAACCAACAAATTTGTAAAGAGAAAAATGAATAAATGCACAACACACACATAAAACCTCACACAACACAGATCAACACAGCATGCAAAGAATTGTCTTATGTAAGACACAACTGTGCAACAACACAAACAAGAAATGGCACATACTGAACCACAATAACAAAACTGTCCACAGAATAGGCAACATATTGAACAAACAAGGAATTCTAATAGGATACAGGACAAACAAAACAACATAGAAAAGACTCAGAAAACAGGAGACAGGCAGAGACAAATTCAACAGATCATGAATATGTGAACTTACATACAACACCTGCCAATCGGTATACATCAGATAAACATGCAGGATCTTCAAAACAAGATACTCAGAACACCTCAGACCCCTAAAAAGTAACAGCACCCATAACACATTTGCTGACCACCCAATAGCCCCTACCCGCCACCCATATATAATACCAACAGATTTAAAAATACTGAAATCCAGCCACAACCTATACCACAACGTGGCAATAGAACTTCAGCATACAGATGACAACAGCATAAGGCAAACTAGCTTTAAATAAAAACACTACTCTCTGTACAGGCACATTACTTAACGCATTAAAGGAACTATACAGAAAAGACAACACAAACAGGTAAAGTAGCTTACCTGCAAATAGAGAAAGATAGAGAAAAAGTAAACGAAATTCAGAATCAGCCCTAACCTCCCACAGGAAGAAATGACCACCACCGGGGATAAGAAACCACCGTTTTGCGAACTGCAGATGCGTTTATGAAAAATACGAAATTACACAACAAAAAACTCCTGCCATTACAAGAAAACTTTCACATTCAAAGAGCCCTTGCAATGAAAAACAAGGTAATTATTGACGAAATCAGTATAAGCAGACAAACAGAAATAGGAAATGTAATGTATATATATATATATATATGTATATATGAACACACAACAAATGAAAAATATCAGTCCACAGATACCAGACAAACAAGAGAGGGAAGATGAACACAAGGCGACAGTTGGCAGCACTACACTCTGTAAACAACACACACATGTAGATCACAAAATGAAAAGTGCAGGTGATACGTTATAACAAATGTTGGCGAGAAAGCGCCAGAGATCCGCCAACTGAAGCATGATCACCCAATGGACACATCTCCAGGACCACACATATGGACTAAGAACACTGTAAATAGTAACACCAAACAATTATTTAACATCACGATATCTATGCTACAGGAGTTGTTTCTAATGCGAAAAACAAGAAAAAAACATAACAAAGTGTATCATAGTAATATATTTTAACTCCAATGTAATATATTTCTTATATGTATAGAAAGAAACATGTATTTCAGGCCGCTGAAGATACTACACAAATAAAAGAAGCGTATGGCAAAAAGCAAACTACCTTTCATTTAGTTGCATAGACAGAACACACCTCCATCGACTTTGCTGCAAGTAAGGAACGACAGAAAGCGACAAAAAAGACGAGAATATGACTGTCTTGTGCAGTTGTATCACTGATCCTTGGCCTAAGAATAGTGAAATTTTTTCATACTAGGATGAAAAAGTTCTCTGCCTGGGAGTGACAGACAAAGTTTTTTTTACTTAAAAGTGTTCTAATTATCCTCAACACGAAGGTCCCTTTGAACACCGCATTGTTTCACTCAGTGGGCAAGTAGGTACTAAAGATGTTACAATATCACAAGATTCTTATAAAAGTGCAGTGAGAAACCATGTTAGTGTGTTGCATCAGTACATCAGAGGATTAAAAAACAAAGTAGATGAGATTCCTGTTTGTTTTGAAGGTTTAGAAACAGAGGATTTAATAGATGTTCTATGCCTGTCTGCACATCATATAGTCACAGATTTGGAAAAGGTATTTGTGGGTGCATATAAGCTTTCAGCACATATAAGGAGAGCCAATATGGAGAAAGAAGGAGGTCATATATAAGCTATTATAGTGTCAAAAATTTGGAAACTAAAAAATTTTGTGTAGATCATTGTACAAAAGCATGTGTCTCTGAGCTTAAACTAAATATGGTGCTTTTATAATTGTAAATGTTTATAGGTCCCCATTGGGACAGTTATTTCTGAAAAACTTGGAACTGTTGTTGTGCTACCTGTCAGACAGTGGAAAGCAATCTATTATTTGTGGTGATTTCAATGTAGATTTTCTCAAACAGCCTGACAGGAAGAATGACCTTGAAATATTACTCATTTCTTTCAGTTTGGCATCAGTAATAGTTCTTCATACTAGAGTAGTACAGGAAAGCAGAACACTGATAGGTAATATCTTCATAGACCAAGATAAAATTTAATCAATTAATGATTTATCCTGTTAACAATGATCTTTCTGATCATGATGCACAGCTAATTCCAGTATCTGAGGTAGCTTCATACAGGAATGCACAAAAATCCTCCAAAATGGTGCATTCAATTAACCACTTCACAACTGCAAATTTTAGGGAAAGCTTGTAGCAGTTACAACAGTATGAGGTGTATCAAGAACTTGATGCATATTTAAAATATCTATAACTTTGTATCATGATATGTTTGTGAGTAAATTGGAAAATAGTTTCCCTAAGGAGACGGTGAAATATAATTCTAAGAAACCATGTAATTCCTGGTAACCAGAAGAGAGAAATGGATGTAATAGCAAGAAAGAATAATGACCGAGCAACAGACAAATATCTGTGCTATAAAAAGTGCTGTACTGTTATTAAGGAAAATTATTAAAAAATCCAGAAGCACATGTACTATGTCTGCAATTAGCACATCTGAAAGTAAAATTAAAAGAATTTGGGTATTGTTGAAAGGGAAACAGGGCAACAAAGAGCATAGGAAGATGGGCACTCCATTGAACTGTATGGAAAGTTTATTTAAAAATCCACAAGTTGAAAATATTTATAATCATCATTTTTAATAGTTGTGAAGGAAACAGGAATCATATATCCTTTAGAAAAGGCAATCTTTATTTCAGTTTGCTAAAATTGAAAATCTGTCCACCTCCCCTTCTGAAATTAGGAAAATAATAAACTTACTCAAAAGTAGTATCTCACTTGGAATTAATGGCACTTCCTACAGAGTACAACAAGCTTGTTACCAGCAGATAAGTAGGACTCTCAACCACATATGTAATAGCTCACTGAAACAGGGCACTTTTCCTGATAGACTGAGTATGCTATTGTTAAGTCATTGCATAAAAAGAAGGATAAATCTGATGTTCGAAAAACTAACTGCTCAATCTCACTTCTGACACCTTTATCCAAAATACGAGTACTTGAAAAAGTAATGTATTCAAGAGTAGCTTCACATATCTGTGGAACTAAAGCACTAACAACGTGTCACTTTTGTTTTGAAAAAGGGTTTCAACCAAAAATCGTACATGTGCTCACAATGATCAAATATTAAACGCTCTGAATAACCGAACATGACCAATTGGAATTTTTTGTGATCTCTCAAGGTATTTTAATTGTGTAAATTATGTAATTCTTCCAAACAAGCTTCGGTATTGTGGTATGAGTGGGACAGCGCACGAATGGTTTAATTCACATTTAATTGGAAGAGTGCAAAGGGTTGAATTAAACAGTTCACATAATGAAAAAAATCTGCAAATTTCACAAACTGGGGAGGTACCACCAATGGGGTCCCAATGTGTTCAGTCTGGGTCCCTTACTGTTCTTACTATATTTAATGATTTGTCTCTCTATATTCACGAAGATGGAAAGCCTTGCTGATGATGCAAGTATAGTAATCAACCCACCAAACAAGAACTAGCAGTGGGGACCTATAGTATTCAGTCTTGCATCCCTTATTGTTCTTACTATATCCATAAAGATGCAAATCCAGTTGATTTTGCTGATGATACAAGTACAGTATTCACACCCAACAAACAAAAATTAGCAGAGGTTGAAAATACCGCTTCCGTTGTAAACTTCTTTATTTTCGCACGACCGGTTTCGGACATCCTCAGGTATTGTAGCTGTACTCTGGTCCCCGAGAGCCGCGTGTACCAAGCGCGGTGTGCTGTCACATAAACTTCGTCTCTGTGATATCGGTACTAAAGCACCGTGTTTAGTACGAACAGAAAGAAATATTGTAATGCAACAACTAGGTAAATTTGTATTGAAACACGAAGCACACAGCATCGCAAAACTGAGGTACAATTGCAGCGAAAATAAAATAAAAAATATTTAGTGTTGTGTCACAGAGAGATTTCTGTCAGACGCATCAAACTGCGTCGTAGACTGTAAAAAAAGAAAATTAAAGTGCCTGATGGAAAACGATGTTTAAACTGTGTTATGGATACCAACAAAATATTAAACACTTCATTTTGTACCTCTACAAGCATATTTCAGTAGTGAAATTTTGGAATTTGCATCCAGCTAATATACAGGCATAATTATTATAAATGAATAATAAACAGTTTAAGTGTTATTACTGGCTCTTTGTTATTCAACGCGGATCATTCTATCTTGCTGAATATCAGTAATTAAGCGCACAGATAAACGTCGTCCACGTTACGTGAGGTTTAGCATTTTACATACCGCCCGTGACGTATGTTGTTAATTAGATAACACGGACACTTACCGAGTACAACGAGTATGTAAGAGTTCATAGCTGCGGTGTCGAGTCCGTTCTGAGCTAGCAGCGGCAGCAGCTGGTCTTTTATATAAGCAGCAGCCTCTTCGTGTGAATCCCAGTGCGTAGATCACGTCACTCGGACCTTCCTTTTTTCTACGAACACGGTCTCCTCCCAATGACCTCGAAACGAGTTTTGTTTCACGCGTCGGTGAACCCCGTTAGTTCCTCCAGCTTATAAATTCTACACACGCATGTGTGCGTATCCATCAGAACATGGTGGCTGTGCAAATACTCTTAATGCTTTCTGATGTGCAGTAAATTCCACGTAAATGACTACAGATACGCTTAGATAGAAGACGGCAGAAGATACTGAGAGTAATTTTTCTGATGAAACAGCCTACTAATAGACTCTCCCTACTATGGAACAAACGCAGCCAAGAGTGTAACATCGCAGGAGATAGTAGCACATAACAGGAGTTGCCAAATGTTCAATGTTCCGAAGTTTAAGGCGTGGATATTAACGAGAATTTTGACTGGAAGAAACATAGCTGTGAACTCCTCAAGTAAGTTTAGCACATGTATGCCTTTGTATTGAACGTCTCGGAAACAGACTGGTCAGTATGTTAACGCATTTCGAATCTGGCACTGACAATAGCTTACGGCAGAATTCCGAGGGACATCCGGTTCTTCATAAAAAGAGAATGGAAGGTGTAGTATGCTTCGTCATTCGTACTCACCTTGTATCCGCCCCTTCAGGGATTAGCTTTTTTTAAAATAAACATTCGTAATTTTTATGTTCACTTATTAAATTTATCAGAAATAGTTCGCCACTGTTTGATGAGAATTACAATGCCCGTTAAGACAATATACTACAAGACATTAGACCTTCATTTCTCCTCACTAAATCTGTCTGTGACTCAAAAGATGTACATCGACCATACAATTGATTGATTGGAAGACAAGCACTTCATAAAAAATTAACTCTAGATGTTCATGAAACTCTCCAAGCATGGTTTGCCCTGAAATGTATCCCAAAATTATTTATCATAGAACCATGACAAGGCAACATGACTGCCATAATAGTATTTCGGATGTGGCATATCTCTGAACAACTGGGTGTTATTCTGAAGGGATTCCGAAAGTTACAAGCTTGAACACTGACTACAAACACTGCACAGGACTCAAATCCTCTTAAAACTAAAGCACGCCAATACTTCTAATATACTGTATACTATAGGTCCCGAGTTCGAGTCTCGGTCCGGCACACAGTTTTAATCTGCCAGGAAGTTTCATATCAGCGCACACGCCGCTGCAGAGTGAAAATCTCATTCTGCTACTGAATTGTTTTTACGATCTTGACAGCCCAATTTCAGCACTTTGTCATTGGATACACAAATTTTTAAATCCACATGACTTGAATTTTTTTAATCATTTGACGTTGTTTCTCTACAATTTAATACAAGTTTGCACACTATCTACACACGTAGTACGTGTGTAGGTCTTTGTTTCTCTTCTTCTGTTGTACATAAGATTAATATATATAGTTCCCAGAACCAATTGAAAAAGGCCTAATGAAAAGGCTAAGCCCAGCAGTGAACTCAATAAAGTTCTCACAGGTAGTGGAGCGATTTTCATTAATTAATTAATCGTGTATGAACTCTCGTCGTATAGTATCGACTTGACCGGCACAAATGTATTTGCCACTTGTAACCTATAATGCATGAAAAAGCATACTATTCTGTGGCGGAGATAGTGACGACGTTTCTGCAACTGCAGGTTATGGAGAAAATGCACCACGTAGCCTTAACTGCACTACTGTGATAATTCTAAAGAAGACAACAGAAAAATTGTTGCATAGTTATATGTCTCTGTTCATGAGAATAATGCAATGTACGTAAAAGGGGTACGTTTACGTAAAATAACTCTAAAGGCCCTGGGAGTAGACAACATTCCATTAGAACTACTGACAGCCTTGGGAAAGCCAGTCCTGACAAAACTCTACCATCTGGCGAGCAAGATGTTTGAGACAGGCGAAATACCATCAGACATCAAGAAGTATATAATAATTCCAATCCTAAAGAAAGCAGGTGTCTACAGATGTGAAAAGTACCGAACTATCAGTTTAATAAGTCACAGCTGCAAAATACTAACGCGAATTCGTTACAGACGAATGGAAAAACAGATAGAAACCGACCTCGGGGAAGATCAGTTTGGATTCAGTGGAAATTTTGGAATACATGAGGCAATACTGACCCTACGACTTATCTTAGAAGCTAGATTAAGGAAACGCAATGGACAGTGTCTTAAATGGAAGACACAAGATGAACATCAACAAAAACAAAACGAGGATAATGGAATGTAGTCGAAATATGTCGCGTGATGCTGAGGGAATTAGATTAGGAAATGAGACACTTAAAGTAGTAAAGGAGTTTTGCTATTTGGGAAGCAAAATAACTGATGATGGTCGAAGTAGATAGGATATAAAATGTAGACTGACAATGGCAAGGAAAGCGTTTCTGAAGAAGAGAAATTTGTTAACATCGAGTATAGATTTAAGTGTCAGGAAGTCGTTTCTGAAAGTATTTGTATGGAGTGCAGCCATGTATGGAAGTGAAACATGGACGATAAATAGTTCGGACAAGAAGAGAATAGAAGCTTTCGAAATGTGGTGCTACAGAAGAATGCTGAAGATTAGATGGGTAGATCACATAACTAATGAGGAGGTATTGAATAGAATTGGTGAGAAGAGGAGTTTGTGGGACAACTAGACTAGAAGAAGAGCTCGGTTGGTAGGACATGTTCTGAGGCATCAAGGGATCACAAATTTAGCATTGGAGGGCAGCGTGGAGGTTAAAATTCGTAGAGGGAGACCAAGAGATGAATACACTAAGCAGATTCAGAAGGATGTAGGTTGCAGTAAGTACTGGGACATGAAGAAGCTTGCACAGGATGGAGTAGCATGGAGAGCTGCATCAAACCAGTCTCAGGACTGAAGACGACAACAACAACAACAACAACAACAATAACCGGCTGAACACGCCATACAATCTCATGCCTCAAGGGCAAGACTACTTTAATTTAAAATCGGCTGAAAGCCAATAACTTAAGACTCAAACCAAAATCAGAAATTTAAAAGGCAAAAGGCCTTATCTTGAATCAATTTTTTCAATTAGGCTAAAGACCCAAATAATCTCACCTTAAGAGCAAAACAACTTCAATTTTTTTAAAAAATCGGCTGAAGGCCCATCTCTTAAGACTCAAACCAAAATTAAATTTTTAAAAGCCAAAAGGCCTTAACTTAATATAGTTCTTTAACTAGGCTGAAGGCCCAAACAATCTGGCACCTGAAGAGCAAAACAACCTTAATTTAAAAATCGGCTAGAAGCCATACAAGTACAAACAACAAGAACAAATAACAAAAGGCAGTACACCCAACAGTGCTCAGAAATTTGCGAGGGTCGGCCTGGAATTCAAACACTAACGTTCGCTCAGGTGAAACAGGCAGTCGGCCCAACCATTCTAGAACCGAAGACAACCCAACAGACAGACAGTCAACTGACCCATCGACAAGATAACTTCCGCTCCACCCGCCAGCACACAACAGGGAGTGCAATGGAACAAAGGTAGAAAGTATTGGCGCCCAGAACCAATTATACATTGAGCTGTCAAACTAGGCACCGTGATGGACAGCGACAACACGATGAGGAAAATACACTGCCTGAATTTACGTCAACGGCCAGGGCAGGTAACCGGAACGTTAACGGCCACAAGGCAGAAGATTCCGCTGGCGCACTTCAATTCAAAATAACCAAGTACAGTTAAACTCCACTGGAGCGTGGCTAAAATTTGCCAGCTTGAAAACACACGTTGTTGGTCGTGGGACTGTCCCAACAGCTGACAACAAATCCAAACGATACAATGTGAAAAGCCGTGACTTACTGATAGATTAAGTCAAAACTCAACTTTCGTGTCCAGGTCGGTGAGCCACAGACCTCGTAGCAATGGGAACAGCACCACACACTCCGACCACACGTATACGCCACCAGCGGCTCTGGCCACACCCTGTGCCATAGAGATTTCCTCGCTGCTCCAAACCAACCGACCTACTGGTCGCACACAGCACAACCAGAAACTATAAGCACTAGGCCAAAGATAGTGCGAACACTCGTACACACCGCTCCTGCCACTCGTGGAGAGAGAGGACAAGAGCATAATCGCGATAACCGCGGGAGACTAAACACAGAATAGCAACCAAGGTTTAATCCAATGCACAACATGAGCCAGCCACAGCTCAATTTCGTCGTTCGATAGTACAATAAAAGGAAGATATACAGCTTTGTGTCATGAATCTTGTGAAGTTTTGTTGTGCCCACATGTCAAAAGAGTCATTAATGAGTGACAGGTAGGTCACACTAACCAATGTGTTCATATACTAAGACAGTGTTGACAGTATCTTATCCTAACTTATGTACAAAGATTACCATTACCCTTCGGACTCTCTGGTGATTCAGTCAAAAATGACTATTTTACTAGATACTCCAAATTACTTAACTAGCAACAATGGGCCCTAGAGCTCAGAATGACGAATTGTTTAAACCCACCATCGTGCCCTTGGGGGTGTGTACACTTTCCTCAATCATTAGACTTAAGTATTTCACCCATAAATCATGTACTGAAATCGGAATTCGTACATCAATCATTGGTTAAACAGTTATTCGTCGATCTGCTAATAGAAGAGGCTCTACAATGCCTGCTGAATATCAGACGAAGCTATTTTATCGCATGTGTATGCTGTAGCTTCAAGATGCAAGATAAATGCACACGCTCCCAAACCTTATCCAGAGGATACTTATTCTTCAGTACAAGTACTCTCACAACGAAATGGAGTCTTTTGGTAACTCATTAATAACTTGCTCACATTTGTTGAATTACGTTTCCCAAAACCAAGGATGATGATGATAGTAAAGACGACAAACTTCCTAAGTTCATTCATTACACCCTTTGATGAGTTCGATGTAGACTGATATGCTGAAATAAAAACAGTTTTAAATTTCCGTCGACAGTGAGTTCTGTTCCAATATCGCAGACTGTCATCAGAAATGAATAATGAATATGACCAAAGTGAGCGACGTGGCAGTGTGGTTAGCACACCGGATTCGTATTTGGGAGGAAGAGGATTCAAATCCCCATCTAGCCATCCAGATTTAAGTTTTACATTATTTGTATAATTGCTCGAGGCAAATTCCAGGACTGTTTCTTTGAAAACGGCACAGATAATTTCCGTTCCTATACTTTCATATTCCGAGCTAGTGCTTCATGTCTCATGACCACACTGTCAACGGGATGATAAACTCTTATCCTCCTTTCTTATTTCCATGTGACCAACCAATATAAGAAAATTTTTCACAAAAGCATGTGACACAGATTTACTAGTGGTTCCCTTCAGAATGTCAAAGACATAAATTTCGAGGTGAATTAAACAGCTACAACGATCTACGAAATACCCTTGGAGGTTCTTGCCACAAGTCCAAACACATCAAAAGCAGCATATTCCCTTAACTTCGTACTAATGATAGAAAACAATTAAACCTGATGAATTACCATCGGAGGTTCCGCCTTTCGACATGCCTTGCATGTAACTGAGATACAGCAAATCCTCTTTTCCATGTTAATGAAACAACAAATATCAAAGTGTTTGTTTCAGTACATGTTAGGTCCAGAATTCACATAACTGTAATGAGTGTACCAACTTCTCCATTCAACATGACTTCCTTCAAGAAGGGATCCTTGTCCTGCTTCTTGACTACATCCGCAAGAGAACATGTGATGAAATTCTCAAATGTCACACCTAAATACAAAAGACAAATTCTCCTTTCCAAAAATTTAAGCGACAGTGAAATTGACTTTCCTTGTACTAGCTTGGTGCTCATAGAAAATTGTAAAGTTGTGTTATCTGTATAAACTTTTGTCATTCAACCAAATAAATAACAACGAAACTTAGTGAACCGCCAACAACAGCCAATGCTTTCAGCTCTGTAACTTAACAGTTATGTTCATACTTCATGAGAACCTGGAGGACAGAATTCAATTATCCGACGACATACACTATCTGATCAGAAGCATCCGGACACCCCTCTATAACGTGAAATTGACCATTAAATTCGCAAGAAGTGGGCTTGGCAGTATGAAAGGAGGTGGGGAGTATCGTGTCATAAATTGAGAAGCAATAGCAGCAGATTGGGTCAGTCAGGAGAGCTAGATCAAGCAGTCGTTGGACCTCTTCTGAGTAACAGACCCACCATGGAAATTTCATGCCTTCTAAAACTGTCCAGTTTGGCTGTTGGTGATGTGATTGTGAAGTGGATACGTGAATGAACTACCCCAGATAACCCAAGACCTGGCAGATCTCATAGACTGGTGGACAGAATGCATGGAACATTGTGGAGGACTGTTGTAAAATTTCACATGAAATCAACAGAAGGAATCCCCTGTGATTTCTAAAGTACTACCAGCAGTTCAGCTAGTACAGTGAATGTTCATATGGAGTTATAAACAGTGAGGTACAACAGCCGCGCAGCTGCTCATAAGCCACGCATACCTGTATTCACCTTTCGTTGAGCGACGTTTGAGGTGGTGAAAAGAACTATACCATTAGACAGGGAAACGAGTGACTTGGAGAGATGAATCGCACTGCATACTGTGGCAGTCCAATGAAAGGGTTTGGATTCAGCGAATATCTAGAGAACATTAACTGCCATCATGTCCACTGCCAACAGTGAACTACAGAAGAAGCTGTTTTAAGGTACGAGGGTGTTTCTCACAGTTAGGGTTTGGTTGTCTTACTGCGTTTCAGGAAACGACAGATTCAAAAAGATGTGAACACATTTCGCAGTATTGCACACTGCGTAAATTATAGGAATTTTTCCAGAAAGAGATTTTCACTCTGCAGCGGAGTGTGCGCTGATATGAAACTTCCTGGCAGATTAAAACTGTGTGCCGGACCGAGACTCGAACTCGGGACCTTTGCCTTTCGCCGTCAAGTGCTCTACCAACTGAGCTACCCAAGCACAACTCACGCCCCGTTCTCACAGCTTTACTTCTGCCAGTATCTCGTCTCCTACCTTCCAAACTTTACAGAAGCTCTCCTGCGAACCTTGCAGAATTAGCACTCCTGAAAGAAAGGATATTACGGAGACATGGCTTAGCCACAGCCTAGGGAATGTTTCCAGAATGAGATTTTCACTCTGCAGCGGAGTGTGCGATGATATGAAACTTCCTGGCAGATTAAAACTGTGTGACGGACCGAGACTCGAACTCGGGTCCCGAGTTCGAGTCTCGGTCCGGCACACAGTTTTAATCTGCCAGCAAATTTCATTAGAGTAATTGTTTGCACAGAACAGTTGTTTTCATGTGTGAGCATGAGTGAGAGAATGGTTTGTGGAC
The DNA here is from genome assembly GCF_023864345.2 of Schistocerca serialis cubense. Taxonomy (NCBI): domain Eukaryota; kingdom Metazoa; phylum Arthropoda; class Insecta; order Orthoptera; family Acrididae; genus Schistocerca; species Schistocerca serialis. The sequence goes on from NC_064644.1 coordinate 525,515,646, forward strand.
AACAGCATTCCTAAAACAGACGGGCCAGCCAAGTCCCCCAACCTGAACCAATGGAACACCTTTTTGATGCTCTAGAACGTCGACCTCGCTCCGGACCTCAGTGTCCAATATCTCTACTTCCTCTGGTTTCGACTCCTGAGAAATAATGGGCTGCTGTTCCTTAGCACACACTAAGACATCTAAATGAAAGTATCTTCAGCAGAGTTCATGTCATCATGCAGATAAAGTTTGAACACAACCCATTTTAATGTTCACCAACGGGTGTCTGGGTATTTTTGATCAGCTAGAACAGCATTCCATGTTATGAAATTCCTGAAAAGTGGTGTAGTTACCACATTCTGAGATAGACAAAGCTACTACAGAAATTTGAAAGACCTAAAAAATGCACAAATTTGTTAATTATTTGAAGTAACTGGAAATCTTTGATTGCTTCAACTTTATCAGGAACAGGTTGGGTCCCCAAGACGATCGCAATATGCCCAACAAATTTGACCTCTCATTTTTCTAAGTTTAATATACTTCCACAACCATAAACAACACTTGGAAGCTTGTCCAGCACCTGGTTATGACTTTGCCAAGTAATCTCTGTTATTAGTATATCATCAATGTAGGTCGCAATTCGCTATCTAAGGTATGCAGGCAAGATACTATTAAAACCTCGAATAAAGGTGCCAATAATATTTCGAGATTGCGGTGCTGGTAGAATTGTTCGTACTGCTAGTAAATAATGACCTTTTCTATATTTTTTGAGCAGTTTCAGACTAGAGTATCAAAGAGAATTGTTTTATTTTGTGTGATTTTGTAAATCACTGTATGGTTCTCTGTATTAATATTAGTTATTAAGTAGGGATTTAGAATTATTTGAAACTGTACGCTTATGGGAACGGATAATGGCGTACTCTCTGAAACGAATTTTTTCCTCTGATATAGAAATTCCATAATGATATAACAGTCAATCACATTCTTTAGGACAGGCAAAGGAATCTGAGATCAGCAGGTATTTTGTTAATGATACAGGCATTAACATTAGGCTATGAGGATACGTAGGCTAGGCAGTAAGCTTCGCTTTCAAGATACAAAAGATTTCCAGGCTACTATAATGAATATATTGTAATTTATATCGTGATGCTATAGCTTTCAGAGAAGAGGTTACAACACTTATGCTTTCAAAAGGTTGAGGTTATAGCCAAATGCCAGAAGTGAGATGAAACTTAAGAGTTCAGCATGCACTTTTTTCAGATAAAGGAGGTCTCTGGGAGGAAGGGAGATTGCCCCTCATGTGTGCCTCCTTACTGCACACTCTTATAAACTCACGACAGTGTTTGGGTACAGCACTGTACCATACCATCTGGGCAGTGCACTACAGTGACCTGTAAAGTAGCGCATTTGAGTACAGTGTTACGCCGTACCATCTGGCTAACGCACTATACTGTCCTATTAAGGAATCGCATTCAAGTACGGCTTTATACTATACTGTCTGCCTAACGCTATGTACTATCCCAAACGTAAGGGTGCTACACAGGAGAGTTCGTCTCCCTCCCCCCCCCCCCCTCCCCCCAGATATTAAGACTTTATTTTTTGAGCATTTACACGTATTGTCTCTTCTACTAATCAACTTTTAAGTCCAATGACAGTTGAAAAAGCATCACCTTAACTTTTAAATTTCATCTTACGTAAGGTGTGCTAACTCACCTCAACACAGCAACAACTTGGACTGTGAAGTCCTTTCTCTAGATGTATTCTTATGGTTCTACACCCATTATACAGTGGATGTCTGAAGTAGTCGGTTTTGAGACATTTCTGCAAAAAGCTATATAACACATATGTCACATGGAGATTTTTGCTACAACTTTATTGTAACGTAGGGTATTTTTTGCTATAACTGTTAAATCTCTCTCACCCTCTGCCATTGCAATGCCTAAACTATTACTTTTCATATTATGCAAAAAATGTGCTACGGCGCATCGACAAAGCATAACTGAATTGCAAAGTTATGCTTCTTTGCATCAAGAACAGTTCTGTAAGATATCTATGTATGATGTATAAGGAAAACTGTTTGTTTAACCTTGATGTACAGTCATGCTCGAAAGTATCCGAACGACCTGAACTACATTTCGCCTGACTCCCATGCAACCCACACAACGCAGCTGTTTAGCAGGTCCTCTAATCGCTCCTCGGTACAGTAGTTTGACTATTGAAAATGGTTCCAACAAGACACCACGAGAAAAAACTGCTCTGTATCGCAATAACTCAAGATGTAATGCTATACCAAGATACTACAAATATCAGGGAACACCTTATCACAGATAAGACTGTCATGAAGGCTTGTGAGCTCGCATTTATTACAATAAATGACGTACCTGAAATGCTACCACTCTCAGTACTACGTCAGATAGGTAACGCACGAAGTAAGTTCGTCGTTTTCATGATTTCCTCCTCAAAGTAACATACCGTACTTATTATTTAACACAAAAGACATTAAAAATTTAAGTTATTCACGAGCAGCTAGATCAGAATATGTATGAACTTCAAATAACTTGACGAACTAACTCGTTCTTAATATGGATTCAAACCCAGGTCATGCAGACTAGGCAAACATTTCGTGACTGACGGAAACTAACGGTCAATCGTGACTATGCATACAGAGAGTGATACACCTCGATTTTAGACAGTATCACTTAGCAAATATCAACTTTAAATTACATAACGTAAACATTTTTAACAAACAGGAATTCCTACCCAGCATCTATTGCCCCTGTTAACGAACTACGAGAGGTGTTAAATATTGCTTCTTCACAAGTAACTTACTTGAAATGCCTTCAGGCAAAGCTTTGTGTTGGACAGCGATTCGAACCCAGAACCTAATCAAATTATAATCGAAATACAATCAACCGTGAATATCGGATTTTCTCGGCAGTAGCTAGAGGTTTTAACTGAAATGACGAGAGGAAACATTAATTTTTTTCCTTCCCAGGACTCCAACCCGTCTGATTCGCAGTTCTGTAACTAGGTTTAGGGACTGGAACGTAGTTACTAATAGTACTCAGAACTGACTGCAAAATAAGCATCAGAAATCAGCAACTCTCATAGTTGTTTTTATATTCTTTTCGTAAGTGTACTCAAAATTAAGAAACTCATTCAAGGATGTTTTCGTACCTCACCGATAGTCGAACACAACAAAGAAATAAAAATAAACAATGTGTTTGAGTGTGTGTGTGTGTGAGAGAGAGAGAGAGAGAGAGAGAAGAGGGGGGGAGAGAGAGATAAAAATAAAGAAGAATGAGAGAGAGAGAGAGTATAAAATTGTTGTAAAGAAATTGAATCATGTTATGTAAAGAAATGTTTCATTAAAACGACACGTTCCACATCATTACAAAATGTCGTATTCATGGTCTATGGAAGAAGTATTAATCTAATCTAATCTAATCATCTCCTATTGCTAACTAGCCATGAAGAGTCATGAATTACCGAAATTTTCGCCAATATCAGTAACCACATCAAAACTTGAAAATAAAAGAGGACAGTTTTTATAATAAACCAGGACTCCTATCAAGACTCTTTCGTCCCTGTTAACTGACCACGGAAAATGTCTGATATACTTCCATTCAGAAGTAACAAAGTGTGCATGCATTTAAAGATGAAGCGCATGATGTGAAGTTCTGTGATGGAGATACGAACCAAACACATAATCGGATTGTTAACTAAGTAAAATCAAATGTACTTATCGGTTTTTCTTACCAGCTGCTAGTATTTCTGTTTACTATGACTTTCGCCTATGTCATTTCCCAGTTGGTAATGAAGGAACGTGATGTTTAATGCGTATTCTGTGTGATAACGTCTTTCTCTCAAGGTTCCCAGAGGTAAAGTAAATGCGTTTGTGCCTCTTAAAAGTAAATGTCTGAACCCATGCAGTGCACATGTGATAGCTCGTTCCACGAGAACATTGTGGCCACATTTCCCAGCCCCAGGAGTGTCCTGTAACAGATGATGTGCTTAGCTTACAATATTAGTCACGGTGGAAAAAATGCGAGTCTATTAAATGGTTAAGTAGAAGCAAGCTTCTGACGCTGAGATTATGCTGTTCTCATGTCAGCAGGACGAAAAGATCAACCTGACACAAACTGTGTGAAGTTTGTTTTACAACCTTCGTACCTGGATAAAGAGTTTTCCTATTTGAGATATCTGTGAACGTTGCTGTTTAAGACGATTTAAGAAGAAACTAAATTCCTTCAGCTATGACAATGTTTAAAGAAATTGTTTTAACGGCACTAAATCGTGGTTTGTGAATCGTTTACCGGCCGTACTCTGCCGCATTTCGCTGGTTGGAAGCCAAAAAAGCTTAGTGATAAATTTCACAGAAGGAAAAGTGGGACGAAATGTCTCCCACTGGAAGGTCATATTGTTTTATTTAAATGATTACCAAATCAGGTAAAACGAACAGTGAGGTTGTCAATATAAGCACATTACTGTTGTCAGTATGATGTTGCACTGCCCAGGGCGTGTAATGATAAAGGGCCCGTTTAGGTCAGGCGCATTGTATACAAATGTGGAAGAGAGAGCAACACTGAATTCTACAATCCGCATGCATTGCATACGCACAGAAATTACTGTTACAGTGTACGTATGGAGTCCAGTGAGTGAATTGCGTATTTTCCGGTGAGAAAGAGCACTGGCAAACAGTCTTCGCTACGTTGGGTTACTTAAACTGGTATCACTCTGAGCTGGACTGAATGGCCAGCGACTAAGTGTAAGGTCAATGAGTTGGATGCAGGTTTTGCAACTGTGAAATACTTTCCTACATTATAGAAGCGAATATTAAATAGGAACTAACATTGCGAAAATTTGGAATTGGATAGCTTAGAATGAAAATATTTCTGTTTATTGCAAAGGAAAACAATTGATTTTCTAAAACATTCTCTGTCATACACAACTTGAAACAGGTCACATCGATCACTTCAAATGGAAGAACTGACCGTGACGTATATCGGAAGGCAGTAAGATCCCTTGGCTTTTGGTTTGACAGTATTCGACGGCAATTTCTAGTCGCAAGTAAATGAAGAAAGGCAGCGCGTTTTTGTTATCAAATAAGGTCTTAATCAATTACTTTAGTTTCAATGTAATCTACGAGTAGTTGCTGATGTTTGATATTAACATGAAAATGATTCTGTAGACAGGGAAAGAACCTGTTCTTGGGCAACTATCCTTTAGTGACCAAAAGGCATTAAATGATCTTCAATCACATGTGTTCCAGCAGCAGTATGAAGAAGACGATAATAATAATAACGGTACTATTCGAATTATCCGGTAACTTCACACTTCACAATGGATTTTCTCGAACTAAGAAATTTGCCGAATTAGCGATAATTTCAAAATGGCTTCACATCGAGGCTATGATGCCTAGAAGAGTCTTTCAATGCTGCTGACATGAGAATAGCATAATCTCAGCGTCAGAAGCTTGCTTCTACTTAACCATTTAACAGACTCGCATTTTTTCCACCGTGACTAATATTGTAAGCTAAGCACATCATCCGTTACAGCACACTCCTGGGGCTGGGTAATGTGGCCACAATGGTCTGGTGGAACGAGCTATCACATGTGCAATGCGTGGGTTCAGACATTTACTTTTAAGAGGCACACACGTATTTACTTTACCTCTGGGACCTTCGAGAGAAAGACGTTATCACACAGAATACGCATTAAACATCACGTTCCTTCATTACCAACTGGGAAATGACATAGGCAAAAGGCACAGCAAACAGAAATATTGTCGCCAGTGAACTTACTTACATTAGAAAATTTTATTTTATTTGATGAACCGGTAGCCATTTAAAGGAATAGGGCTCTTATTTTCTTGTACTTGATTGAACTAGAGTCGTTGAAAAATATGGTGCTGGACTGTGATTCGAATTCGTATCCCCTCTTTCAAGGATCTCAATCTCTCGGGACAGTATAGTTCAATCATTTCGTTCCTTTTCCCAAGACTGCAATCTTCTCTAGGTCTCCTCCAAAGGTAAGTATGTGGATCCAAATCCTGATCCAGTACAAAAATATTCATAATTTCATTTCAAGTCCTATCACGTGCACACCGACCTGCTAGTGAAAAATAACGTTCATTTTTAATGTCTGTTCATGTGTTGCCAACAATCGCAATAGGTGTCTATTTCTGGTCAAACACACACACATCTTACTGTTGGTGAGTAAGCAATTGGTACTTAAGGTATATTCGTGGATGATAAAGGACGGTAGGTGTGCAGTTCGATTGTCGCTCAGGCACAAAAGTTTGTATCCTTGTTTTACATTGAAACACCTAGCAGCTGGTAAGAAAAACCGATAAGTAACATTTGATTTTACTTAGTTAACAATCCGATTATGTGTTTGGTTCGTATCCCCATCACAGAACTTCACATCATGCGCTTCATCTTTAAATGCATGCACACTTTGTTACTTCTGAATGGAGGTATATCAGACATCTTTCGTGGTCAGTTAACAGGGACAAAAGAGTCTTGATAGGAGTCCTGGTTTATTATAAAAACTGTCCTCTTTTATTTTCAAGTTTTGATGTGGTTACTGATATTGGCGAAAATTTCGGTAATTCATGACTCTTCATGGCTAGTTAGCAATAGGAGATGATTAGATTAATACTTCTTCCATAGACCATGAATACGACATTTTGTAATGATGTGGAACGTGTCGTTTTAATGAAACATTTCTTTACATAACATGATTCAATTTCTTTACAACAATTTTATACTCTCTCTCTCTCTCTCATTCTTCTTTATTTTTATCTCTCTCTCTCCCCCTCTTCTCTCTCTCTCTCTCACACACTCAAACACATTATTTATTTTTATTTCTTTGTTGTGTTCGACTATTGGTGAGGTACGAAAACATCCTTGAATGAGTTTCTTAATTTTGAGTACACTTACGAAAAGAATATAAAAACAACTATGAGAGTTACTGATTTCTGATGCTTAGTTTGCAGTCAGTTCTGAGTATTTTTAGTAACTACGTTCGAGTCCCTAAACCTAGTTACAGAACTGCGAATCAGACGCATTACATATGTCAGGCTGTAGCAGCTGCGTCTTTGAGACGCCAGCTATGGTCTCTTCCCAAGCCTCTGTAGGCTCACATCGGTTCGCCTTCTTCCTGCTGGTACTGTAACTGAGATTTGGCAACACGGCAAGGTATGTTTGGCAACTCTGTGATCGACGAGTTACTTCCTGGTGTGTACGGAATTAAGCATCAAAGTTCACTTGATTTTTCCGTGTCATTTCCATTGAATAATCTGAATTATTATCGCTTGAAGTGTAAAAAATGATTGTAAATTTGCGGTTTTCGGTCCAGGAAAGTCGTTGCACGTGGAAATCGCGACTAATCTCGTCATTTAAGTATCTGTTTACGAGTTCTAGCCACAATTGGCCACGTAAGATGAAACTAGAATACATATCACAGCGCTGGCTATGTGAGTACGTGCTGACCCGTGAAAACGCGTTTGTTAAGGTTCGCGGTTCCAGTCTCACTGACGGCAACGTTTTTATCCCTTCTGTGAAGGAGCTACAAGCAGTCAGATCAAACATCGACAAGGAAATTGCAAGAAAATACTTTCGGCTCATAGTGCAGTGGTGGAAAACTTACAATGCTGCAGTACAGGTAACGCCTCTTAGCGCTGATGACAAGCTAATTTTGGCTTTCTGGGAATACATAACTTTATTAATTAAATGCCACATTTGCATACCTCTTGAGAATGATACAGCATACCAATTAAGCACAGACTCAATCGAAATCTAAGTGAGTAGTATTTTACAAAATCATGCCAATAGAGGCATGCTTGTGTACAGATAGTTTTAATAAAACAGACTTTCCTCGTAAGGCTATCATGGGTGGTTTTATTTCATTTATTATAGTACAGTGCACAATTTGTGTAAGGTTTCTTTTGTGTTGTTAAAATAATAGTAAACATGAGAGAGAAATTTATCATCAACGATAATGCAAATTCTCTGATATTATTTATAACAGTCTGACAATGCACATACGGTTTATTGATTACATGCATGCAGAAAACTTGTTCTGAGTTACAGCTTTCAAACAAGGTTTGAAGAAGAGTAAAATGCCACCACCACGTGACAGCTAATGTAGAAAATACTTTTATGGCGTATTTTGGCGCTATGCGCTCTCCCCATACATAATACAAAGGCTTTGAGACGCATCTGCTGCCTAGCCGTCTATTAAACCTGAAAAGAACAAAATAACACAAAAGTTAGCTCTTTTTTTACATGCCACTATTTTGGGTTGAGAAGTGAATGGAATTATGTTCCAAGTTCCATTAGATCGATAACTTCAGCAGATCACAGAATTGCGTTTTAAAAAAATGTAGCAGTGAATGTACTCGAACTCGCGATAGCTTACCTATGGTGCCCGACGCTTATCTTGACACCACTATCTTACACGTAGCTATGACACGTCCAGAAGTCAGTAACAATTCCTCCAGAACTTCCGCATTCCACAGTGTTGTGAGATAATGCATATGACCGGATCTAGACTTCTGAGAGACAGACAGTTACAGCTTTTCTTTTGCACTGCACGACGTTTTCAACAAACAGATAGCGCAATAGAGTAGCTCAAGTGGAAAGGAGCACTTCCTATTTAAATTTCTGCGTTCTACGCTGTTGGCAGTTCTGTGTAGGAGGCAGTTATGTGATTTTATTTCGGTGATTACAAAATAGAGTCGAATGTATGCTCTGGGTAACTGAGGCAGCTAGTTCATGCCGATTCGGTCATGCGAGTAAATGAATGTACTGAACATGCTCCAAACCACTACATGGAGCCTCTGTGTCAGAATTCTGTTCCATTGTCGCGCAACAGCGTTTTGAGCGGAGGATTGAGTAGTCTGTTAGATTGATAATATGTTGATATACGTATGTTCTCGGTTCGATTTAAACTTCAGCCGATGATTTTTGATAGGGAGGGACAGATTTTATTCTCTTCTGGCTACGCCAAATGAAGAAGGTGTAATGGCATTGTGGTCTGAAATTCACATTAAACATGATATTCCTTCTCTACCAAGTAGACGTTAGGTTGAACCACAATAAAGTCAGGAGTGGCGAATGTAGAAACTCTATCACCAGTAACCTTTATTATACTAGTTATTCATTTCTAGTGACGAAACAAACTCTATGTAGGGTACAGGCCGCTTATTCCATCTTTTATTTGAGCTTCTGTATGTCGATAAAATTGGTTCTGAACTGGGAATGCAACTCAGACCGCCCCAACGTGGAATTTGATTCCTTTTCAAAACTGCAGATTCCTCAACATTTACACATATTGCGCTTGAATGGGTTCGAATCCTGGTCCAGCACTAAAGTTTTCATCATGTATTATCAAGCGCTAGCAAGAGAACACCTATCTGCTGGTGGATAATAATTTTGATTTTTAACGTATTTTCATTCGTTGTCAGCACTAACGATATCTGACGTTTTTGACTCCCAGTGAGACACAGAACTATTTGCGAGACAACTGTAAGTTCAAGGATGCTGGTGGAGAAAAATTCGGTAGCTGATGTCTGTTTGTGTGTAGTCAACAACGATATGTGTGGGGTTCGATTCCCAGTCAGCACTGAACTCTTCGTCATATTATCTCTAGTTCAAACATGCTCCCATGTCGCTGCTGGTGTAACGAACCCATATTTAATGTTCGTTTTCTCTAGAATATAACAGAGATAGGCTTCGGGTTGGAGTCCTGGGAAGGAAAAAATTAATGTTTCGTCTCGTCATTTCAGTTTAAACCTTTAGCTACTGCCGAGAAAATCCGATACGCACAGTTGATTGTATATCGATAACAATCTGATTAGGTTCTGGGTTCGAATCGCTGTCCAACACAAAGCTTTGCCTGAAGGCATTTCAAGTAAGTTACTTGTGAAGAAGGAATATTTAACATCTCTCGTAGTTCATTAACTGGGTCAATAGATGCTGGATAGGAATTCCTGTTTGTTAAAAATGTTTACGTTATGTAATTTAAAGTTGATATTTGCTAAGTGATACTGTCTAAAATCGAGGTGTATCATTCTCTGTATGCATAGTCAGGATTGACTGTTAGTTTCCGTCAGTCTCGAAATCTTTGCTTAGTCTGCATGACCTGGGTTTGAATCCATATTAAGAACGAGACGGTTCGTCATGTCATTTGAAGTTCATACATATTCTGATCTAGCTGCTCGTGAATAACTTAAATTTTTAATGTCTTTTGTGTTAAATAGTAAGTACGGTATGTTACTCTGAGGAAGAAATCATGAAAACGACGAACTTACTTCGTGCGTTACCTATCTGACGTAGTACTGAGAGTAGTAACATTTCAGGTACGTCATTTATTGTAATAAATGCGAGCTCACAAGCCTTAATGACAGTCTTATCTGTGATAAGGTGTTCCCTGATATTTGTAGTATCTTGGTATAGCTTTACATCTTGAGTTATTGCAATACAGAGCAGTTTTTTCTCGTGGTGTCTTGTTGGAACCATTTTCAATAGTCAAACGACTGTACCAAGGAGTGATTAGAGAACCTGCTAAACAGCTGCGTTATGTGGATTGCATGCGAATCAGGCGAAATGTAGTTCAGGTCGTTCGGATACTTTTGAGCATGACTGTACAGTTCTGCTGTGCACTCATACATATAAGTAAATGTTTCCATTGCTTCCTTGAGATACACGTGGATGCATATTTCTTTATATAAATTACTGAACATGTAAATTGTTCTAATAGCCATTTGTACTTTAATAACTTTAACTGCAAATTTTTTCAACATGTTATAGGTGTTTGATTAAATGAAATACATTTTAGAGAGATAACTACTCATTTATTTTCGTTCTCTCTAATTTGGGCTCACGTTGTAAGGTATGCAAGTAAGTATAGATATGCTCATAATTGTCTAACAACTTCAGATAGTGATGACTCTAATGCATCATACATACCGCATGCTGAAGCACAATATGCATGAAATTAGGGGCAAAGACTTCCTCTGAAGTGTTCTGATAGGTAAACTTTATAAAAACATGCCGCACATTTCCAAAAAATCCATACACATAGATCCACTACCCAAGCCCCTCATACATGGCGTAGGGGGTGCACCAGTTATCGCACATCAAGCTTCTGAATGTAGATTCCTGAAAGTGAATGCGCTTCGTGATATTTTCATTGTTGTCCTCAGGGGCTCGGCATTCGTTTCGCTGGGTAAGGGCTTGGCGACCGCGGCGTTCCTTATCTGGGGGCTAGTTAGCACCGCCAGTGCTCTGTTACCGTGCAGCACGGCGGTGGACCATTGTGTGTCTCAGGGAATGGGGTTCCTGGATTGACCAGGTCGCGAGGATGGAATGAAGTTCTGTAAAAAACTATCAATCTCAAGGTGTGCTGTGTGCTGCTGAAATGCATGGATATTGAGGTGATACAGCTGTCACCGGGCAACCTCTGGGGAACCTGCTGCATTTCAGTTGTGTAAGGCTTACTGAGGCATGGGGGACTCTGATTGGGCCATTATTTCCCTAGCTGATCGTGGGACCGAAATTGATCCTCCGAAATTTTCTTGTCCACCTGCAAGCGGAAAGTGTGGGATGCTGGTAGGTGCTATCATCCAGTCTAACAAGAGGGATCATATAGCCAGTTCTCCTGATTCAGTGGTTATACGGAGTTCTTATGTATCTAGTAACAGGATGCATGCTGCTGGTCACAACGTGTTTTTGATTGTGAAGCTCAAAGAGGACAGCCATGAGAAGGTTTCGTCTTTTTATATTCAGATAGGTTTAGAGGGCATCTCAGGTATTCTGAAATCCATCAAGCTATTACATAATGGAACTTTGTCGATTGAAACTGCTAGTTCAAAAAAATCACCTTGCGGAATACGCCAATTAAACGGAGCTCCAAAGCACCTTTAACAACAACAAATGTGTTGTGATGGTAGGATGTGCTGTGGAGAGTAACTGCAGGGTTACAGATTGTGGAAAATTAGTGTGTGACGAGGGAGATGAAGTTGAAAAGGTGAATAATTATGTAGTGTGTGAGGATGAGCAGTATGGGGGTGTGGAAGAGGCTGAATGGAATACTGGTTGGATGGGGAAAAGTGAATGTGATTTTGATGCAAGTGATTGGGTGGATTTTTCTAAGTGTATACAGCATTCTCAAGGAAGAACTGAAGGATTCGTAGGCTCAGGAAGGTATCACAAATGAGCAAAATATTTTGAAAAGGGTGGATGGGGATCTCATAACATCTGACTCCATCCTTAAGCCTCAACAGCACAAAACTCCCAGAGAATGTCAAGGAGGGTTTCCTTCATCTAAGCACACAACCATATATCCCTAACCTAATATGTTGTTTTAAATGCCAGCTCTTTGGGCACACCACGTTATGATGTGACAGAGAAGACACTTATGGTAAATGTGGAAAGACCGACCATGACAGCGTTAGCTGCTCCTCCCTCCCAAACTGCTCTGGGTATCAGCCTGTGTGGAATAGGATCGCAGTATCTTCCTCAACGAATGGAAGATACAGGAGATTAAGACATCAAAATGCATCCCACACACAGAATCCAAGAAGATTTATAAGGCCATGCAGCCTCCCACATTCACTACATATTTTGCTCCAGCACTTAAAAAGCCTATTTCGACAGCCAACGCTTCTACACAAGAGGAGGATGCTACGTTTGTCAGTGAACATCTCAAGCTGCAGTTGTTTCAGAGCCCATAGCACTCCCACAAACATCAAATATAGCGGCAGTTGCCACCACTGCGGACCTTCCAGTACCTCCAAAGGCAGAGCCCGGTAAAAAATCAGGAATCGCTACTACGGTAACTCCTCCAAACCCCTCCCAGTCTAAAAAAGGAAATGGAATTCTTCAATCACAGATACTGTGGATGTCATTCGACTTGAGGGCTCTGCTGCTTCTGCTTCAGAGCCAATGGACTCAAACTCCATCCACTTCCGTCCCAGTGGAAAGACAGGATACAGCCCCATGATAGATGGCTCCCATAACACAGTGGAACGTGAATGGGTTCAGGACTCATTGTGGAGGGGCTGGCATAGGCATAGGCAGACCCCCTGTGCTTGTGTTTACAGGGAACACATTTCAAAGCTACGGATGCCCCTGTGCTACTGGGCTATGTCCACCACCGTAAGTTGACCTGACTGTGGACAGAACCAAGGGAGATGTTGTGTTTGTCAATAACCCACATCAGTCCTCTGCTCTTCTTGGTTACTCTATTATAAGCAGTAGCCATTGCCGTTCATGTGGGTCAAAGATCACTAATCTGCTCCCTGTATTTACCTCTGCACGATGCCATGGACTCTGAGACTCTCGCAAGCTTTATTGAGCAACTTCCCCATCTGTTTCTCATACTGGGTAATTTCAGGGCCCATAGTGTATTATGGCCCCAAACTGTACTTGCCCAAGGATCGAGTCGTGGAGAACTTCATGACGTCTCAGGAACTGTGCATCCTCAACACAGGCGGGGGCGATCCACTCATTTTCGGCTGCTATGGGGTCGTCCTCAGCCATCGACCTCTCCTCCTGCTCTCACCGTTACAGATTCATCACAGTGGCAAGCAACTGATGACCTTCATTCCAGTTATCACTTCTCACTGTGTATCCACCTACTAGACAGAGGGTTGGTTGAACAGAAGCCAGCGAAATGGATGATGAGCAAATCTAATTAGGCGCTGTTCAGCTAGCTAGCTGTACTTGAACGCCGCAACAGCGTCCAGGACTGGGTGGACTATATAACGCGACTGAGCCGTCATGCTGATGACTTCTCCACCCCAAAGTCCTCAGGTCATCTTAGGAGGCGATCTCTATCTTGTTGGACCGATGAGTGCCGTTCAGCAATCCGAGACAGGTGTGTGGCCCTTCGACAGTTTAAATTCCGCCTCAACAGCAGACAACCTCATAACCTCTAGAGTTTCAAGAGGCAAGGGTCGATCTGTAATTAAGGAGAGCAAGGAAAGGTCACGGCAAGCGTGCCTAGACTCTATCAATCGTTCTACTTGTTCTACGAAAGTATGGGAAACCATGCAGAGGACCTGTGGTAAACACAGTAGTTTACCGATAGCAACAGTGATGAAACAGCGGCGTCTCCAAACAACACCCAGAGACATCGCTCAGACGCTGGCAGAGTATTTTGCGAAAACCATTGCCAGTGCCAGCCAAGATCCGAAGGTCCACCACTACTGTGCGACTGTAAGTTGAACTTCAGATCCCACGATTCTTACAACTGCTCTGTTTCCATAGCGGACCTGGAATCGGCACTGTCTGAGACTCAGGATACTGAACCCAGTCACGATCAAACGCAGTACTGCATGCTTCAACATTTGTCTACAGTATCAAACGAAATCCTCCTACACGTTTTAATTTGATATGGTGGTCAGGTCAATACCCCAACCCATAGACAATTTTTGCCGGCCGGAGTGGCCGTGCGGTTCTAAGCGCTACAGTCTGGAACCGCGAGACCGCTACGGTCGCAGGTTCGAATCCTGCCTCGGGCATGGATGTGTGTGATGTCCTTAGGTTAGTTAGGTTTAAGTAGTTCTAAGTTCTATGGGACTGATGACCTCAGAAGTTGAGTCCCATAGTGCTCAGAGCCATTCCTTTGGAATTTTGGTACCTCTCCTCAAAGCAGGAGAGGAAAGTACATGTCCCAGTAGTTATCGGAGTAGTGTAGGAATGTGCCTGGAGCGAATGGTTAACCGTCGTCTAGTCTGGTTGTTAGAGACCAGACTACTTCTTACCGCTCTCAGTGTGGATTCCAGAGATTTAAGTCCACTTCGACAACTTGACTCTGTTAGAGGCGATTATCCATTATGCTTTGCTACGTAAACATCACTGTATCGGAATATTCTTCGATGTCAGTAAGGCATACGAGTCTACTTGGAGACACTGTATTTTGCACAACGCCATCAATGGCGCTATCGTGGCCCCCTCTTCTTCTTCATGAGGTTTTTCCTGTCTCAGTGACATACTGTCCGATGGTTTCGAGTAAGAGAGTGGTGCTACTCAGGGCAGTGTTTTAAGTTTTAGCCTTTTTGCCATAGTCATAAACAGTATCGCGTCTACGATAAAACATCCTGCACCGTGCTCCTTATTTGTGGGCGATTTTGATGTTTTCTGTTCCTCCTCCAGAGTTGTAACAGCGAGCCATCAGTTGCAATTTACATTGTGGAGTTTAGAGGAGTGGGCTGCAAAGATAGGGTTTCAGTTGCCTCCAGGAAAGTGTGTGTGTTCATTTTAATGGCTCTCTTCATACTTCCAATTTATCTGACTTGCATATGATGGACACCGTCCTACATTCTAGAGACTCAGTGAAGTTTCTGGGCTCATTTGTTTCTCCAAATTGCCGCATCTGAGAGACCTGAAAACCAGAACCCCCAAGGCACTGAACGTCTCAAAATACCTTACCTATAGGTCTCGGGGAGCAGACAGAGCGCGTCTGCTCCAGCATAGCAGGGCTCTCGTATGTTCGTAGCTGGACTATGGGTGCACAGTAAAAAAAAAAAAAAAAAAAAAAAAGGATCAGCAAGTCCTTCTTAATTGAAGATGATTGACGCTGTCCATCATAAGGGGATTCGGCTGGCCACGGTTGCTTGTAGGACCAGTCCCACACCCAGTCTCTGCCACTCAACATACGGCGGCAACTCTTCAGGTATGTAAGTTCCTCGCAGATCTGACTTCATCTGCATACTGTACTGTTGCTCGTCCGCCTATGCAACGCCATTTCTCCAACTGTCCCGGAGCCACTATCCCAGTTTGGATCCGTGTGTGCCGTGTGCTGGAGTTACTCGGTGTGGAGCACATACGATCGCCACTGCAGGGTTTTAACTGTCTGCCTCCCTGGTTACCACTGAGACCCAGGACAATTGGACATTTGGTACAGTACGAGAAAGAGTGCTCTCCTGGAGATATTTTCTGACTTTTATATGAGCACCATAACTATGTACCTTTCTTTGCGGATGGGTCTAAACAGGGGACCTCAGTTGGTTGCTCTGTCGTTTCGCCGTATCGTGTCCTAAAACTCAGACTGCTTCAAGGATTTACTGTCTTCGATCCAGAATTATATGCGATCTTGCGGGCACTGGACCAGATCAGACGTTCTTCCACTGCTAGATTTCTTGTCTATTTTCTGAGTGCCCTTCACTCTCGCCAACATTTGTACCCAGCAGATAAAGTAAAGCACAATATCCAGAACACCCTCCTCCAAGTACAACGGCTGGGGAAGGAAATTTCTTTCTGCTGGTTACCTTTCCACATTGGTATTGTGGGGAACTAAAGTAGCCAAGGAGGCGTGTCGTGGTCCTCAGTTATTTCAGTGTGCCATCCCCCTGCATGCTGTCACTTCACTGTTGAGGTACAAATCATGCATCGACTGGCAGACAAGTGGCTGGACGTGACAGACAATACGCTACATCTACTATAGCTCACAACGCGGCCGTGGCATATTTCCTTCCTGTCACGTTGACGGGACGAGGTCTTCGTATAGGTCACAGACCTATGACGAATGGCTTCTTGTTCTGGTGAGAGGACCCTCCAGTTTGTGTGGTGTGGTGGAGTGCAGATCTCTGTGCGCCACATTTTATTGGACTGTATTTTCTTTTTCGATTAGAGGGCCGCGGCGGATATGCCGCCGGATCTGCCCTCTGTTATAAGCAACGTTGAAACGAATGTGGTTCGAGTTTGAAAGTTTTGTGAATTCTTCAATATTTTTCCAAAAATGTTAAGGAGTTCTTTTTAACGTGTTAAGAGTTTTTTATATGTGGCGACGGAATCACATTTCCTTGTGCTTCTCTTCCAGCTCTTCTGTGTTTTGTTTTCTCTGTGTTTTAATTTCATGTGTAGCTACATTCCCTCTTTCTAAGTTGTTCTAGTGTATGTGAGATAGAGTGACTGAGTGGTCATTTCGAGTGCCTGAGTGTGCAGCAATTTTAGAGATTATCCCTACATTCGTTTGTTTTAATGAGTGTAAGGGAGCTGGTGAGTTCCCATAAAATCCAAAAACACTCACACTATTGTCATTGTTCCTGGTTAGTACCCAAAACATATTGTATGACAATCCATTTACACTACAGACATTTGAGCATTGAACATTACAGTTGTCTGCGTTTAATTCTGACACAACTGATGGCATTCGCAGTTTGCAAGCGCTACTTTCATATCGCTAAAGCGTGGATTTTCAGAAATTATCACAGCGTTTAACACATGATATGAGGACAGGTCTACAACCATGCATTTACTGTCACTCACATTTAGCTTCTACAGTGCAGAGAATAACACCAAATTCATAGCAGCACTATAGCACGATGTCAGCGTGATTTGATGAGTGGTGCAGATTTTGGTTGTAGCACAAAGTCTGGAAATAATCATGCATGCTGACTTTGTTTCTGCTCTAGTGTATCACACGGAATATGCAATGCTGGTGGTGCGACAATCGGAGCATTGTTTAGATATACTGGAAACCTGAAGTTTGGAAACAGTTACGTGTGCTGCTGCGATATATCAGGAGCTGCACCATGGCGGCTTTCTGTGTACTGCCGGTTTCTGCTGCTGCTCAGGTGTATGAGACACTGCATCAGCTATTGCTGTGCTAAGGCAGAACTAAATGAAAACTATGAAAACACATACAAATACGCACAATGGACAATAATGATAAACATTGAGAGAGAGAGACATGTTTTAATAGTCACAATCGATTGCAGGAATTAGTTTTTCTGTCTGGGGGTGACAGACCTCTGATGAGCTTCATGATGATGATCAACCTTTCACTGTGGAGTACAGAGCCCAAATGCAAGTCCACTTGCCGGTTAAGCCCGCATGCTCAGGATGAGTGGTGGGGGTGAACGGCTCAGGGCCACCGAAACTGGAAGGAATATTTTGTACTGGCAATGTTGCAGGTTGTAGCCACATCCCAGGTCCATCATCGTGTATCGCCAACATGGATCCTGACGTAATCAATGATGTTACGTACGACCATCTCGATCTCTAAACTTGGCGCCATGCAGACTGTACCAGTAGCCTCAAGACCTTTGGTTGGTCACCATGAAGACTGCGCTAAGGTCAGTCATGTTTTATAGTTTTTGGTCAAAATGTTGCAGTTTGTAGCAATTTTTTACAGATGTGGGGCAAATTGTTACAATTTTGGGGCAATATGTTACTCTTTTGGGCAATTTGTTGCGGTTTTGAGGATATTTTGTTACAATTATTGCTAAAACGCGGCGTAATTTTTTTACAGTTTTAGGGCAATTTGTTACAGTTGTGGGGGCAATTTATTACAGTTTTGCTGTAACATGAAGATGTATGGGACAAAGTATTATATATATCTAGTGTTCAATTTCCCTGCCATTTTCGTACTTTAGTGCACTTCTACGTTACCACATCCCTGAGGACTGAAAATGTGAATCGTTCTACTGTCTGAAACAACTGTGTACTCCTTCACATTAATGTTTCGTGTAAAAAATGTGCACACCCCAAGGAATGCAGTGGCCAGTTACCTGTTGGTGCAAGGCCATAATGAACATGACAGTTTGTGTAGCACAAATAGTATATTGCTCAGTTCTGAAACTGAAGGGTGGTTAAGGCCTTAAGAATGGGTCTGTTAACGGGGTTCCTATGTTGGAATGTACTGCATGCCCCAATACACCTAAGTTAATCACTATGTTATTGTGTTTTGTGAATGTGGGGGGAGACATGGGCGCAGATCACGAGCTACAGTCACAGTAGCTGAGGAGGCGCAGCACACAGCTCAATATGATGCCGTGCAGTTCTAAAGAACGAAATAGTGTACCCAACTGTGAAGGTGGTGTACAACTTAAAGAATACAATAGGCGACTGATGTACATCTACCCACATTCCAAACTGCAGGTACAGACACGCCAGCACAGGCAGGTATGGTGTGGTGTGATGTTACCCAGAGATGTGCTCGATAATGGTCATGTGCGATGCATTGTGGAGTCTTTCTTATTGATGCAGGAGTGGCGGCTGTAACCATTACAGGACCTAGTGGCAGCATCATAAGATGTGCGAGCAGACCAATGAGGTTGTATGGCCGTGGTCCATGGAACTCTTCAATAATTGACGTTTCGTCCAAGGCTACGTTGAGGTACTCCTGATTGTGCTGAGTCGGCAAGACGATGCAGACTGCTCCAGAACCTGTCTAGTTCTACAACCATACGTTTTACAAACTATATAATGGTTTATTGTCTATGAATCTGGAAGAAAATCGCCTCATTACCACAACCGTAGTGTTGTAAGTCATTTCTATCTGAATTTAAATTTATAAAACAGGTGCAATAATGCTGTCCTAGTATTATAATGAACGTAGTAAGGTAGTTAACTGGTGATGGACTGAGTGAATGATATGCTGATGATGATAAGAGCCAAGTACCTGCACATCACCTATCGCCTAAGGGCAGATGAGAAAAATATAAGTTACTTGTGTATAAATGTACTGTGAACAACTTACTCAGCCAGTATATACGTTGTATTAAGTAAACTCCACAACATTTTCCAATTAATTCAAACAACTGTATCAGGATTTAAATCGAATATTGCATACAATAATAGCCAACCTTATTACATAATGAAGCATGTAAGTTAATAGGCTGAAATAAGTAAAATCAGTATTCTTAACTGCCTAATTCAAATGTTTCAAATGGTTCTGAGCACTATGGGACTTAACATCTGAGGTCATCAGTCCCCTAGACTTAGAACTACTTAAACCTAACTAACCTAAGGACATCCATGCCCGAAGCAGGATTCGAACCTGCGACCATAGCAGCAGCGCAGTTCCGGACTGACACAAAACCACAAACTAGCAGCTCCCAGACAGACAATGTGTAGACTGAATACAATCCCACTCACAAAGAAAACTATGAAAAAGAATTAGAAGCAATACAAGTCATGGTGGAAAACAATGGTTATATTGCCCATATGATACACAGACTCAACCATAAACTCAAAATGCAACTAAAGAAAAATGAAGATAAGCAGAGGATACAAGCACCACAAAACCCCACAAAATACACATACTACCAAATGCACAAACACACAGCAGAACAGGAGCACCCAGGATATGATTAACAAAAATAAATGGTACACTTTAATATAACAATGAAAGCAACATACATGATAACAAATATATAGCATAAACGAGGATTACTTATAACTTACAGAACAAGAAACACACTAAAGTCACATTTACAAAGACTAATAGAAAAACTAGACAAATACCAAGGATCTGATATACAGGTGAATCACTTAAAACTGGCACCACAACTTTCGAAAATGGGAAGTCCTACTAACGTGCGGTTTTCGCAGAATGGATTGGTAGTCAGGGGATCGTATTGTTAGTCAATCAACAGACAGTAATAGTTCTTAGAAATTTTATTGTTGGTGCAAACACACACTTTTTTAATGGAACAATGCCTGTTGAGGTCAACAGTCTAAAAACATGGCAAAGAAGAACGTCAGTGGTGTTTGTTACGTCGCATTTTGAAAAGTTCTCATACCTGTGGTAGCATACACTAAAGAACGACGTAAGTGCACACAATAGTTATGTGGATTCTGACCGGTAAGAAGACAATTGACCATCACAGATTGTGTTAAAAATGACCATCAGCAGTGGAAATACACGTTTCCAGTCTGCTATGGAAAGACTGCTGCACACGTGCTAGCATTTCAACGGGATGTGCGAGCAGGCTGCAGTAATACGTCGTTACATATCATCGAGAGTAGATAGTATGTCTTTGAGACAGGCGTCAAATCCTGCGAACACGCTGGGCAAGGTAAAGGTCTTCTGGATACAATCGATTTGGAAACAATTCGTAAAGACATGCTGTAGTACTTCGCGCACTATGGGCTGGCTGCATAGCCATCATGTTTGTACCTCGGTTTCCTCTTGGACTGCAGAAGAACGTATTCTAGCAGATGGACTGTTAGAAGGCTGTGATACTTGTGCCCGAGGTCATCGCTCCCATCGGATTAGGGAAGGATTGAGATGGAGGTCGCCCGTGGCCTTTCGAAGGAACCATCCCGTAATTTTCCTGAAGCGATTTAGGGAAATGACGGAAAACGTAAATCAAGATGGCCTCGTGTTTGAGCCGTCGTCCTCCCGAATGCGAGTCCAGTGTGCTAACACTGCACCACTCCCTCAGTATCTGTCGATGAAAAACGGGCCTATGAGCTGCTGATTCACTGCCCCACACCACACGCTTACACTCCATCGACATTCATATTCCACCTGACGAAACAATCAGGGACTGTCAACAGACCAATAGTACACATTTTGGCTGTTTACCTGGCCACGATTGGTAAATGTGGCTTCATCACTACACAAGACACATGATACGCCTGGATGTCCAGTCTTAATGCCCATATACAGAAGCTAACACGATTCTCATAATCGTTTCCATGCAGCTCTTGAAGGAGAGAGATATGATAGGGATGGAACCTATATCACTGGAGAATTTGTAGGACACTTGCCTGAAACATGCCACTTCCTCATGCAATTGCGCAGAAGCTAACGTGCGGATGAACTGCAAAAACAGGAAGAACAGTAATTCCCCCCCGCCGTCCACCCTTTTGTTACGTTGTCTAGATGTTCCACTACCATTTTCAGGAAAGTGGTTGGAGGTTGAAAAATGATGGCTTAAAGGGTTGACTTCACACTGTACAAGAACGAACTGCTTCGTTCCTACAATCTCCATACACCATGAGCATGTCGGCTTTTTCCCATCGTCCACTCACGAACTGCTGCTTGGACTGTCGCACACTAACTGACCAGCAAGTCGCAGTGCACTCAAGGAACATAAAGTAGTAGTAGTAGTAGTAGTAGTAGTAGCAGTAGCTTTATTCATCCGTAGATCTCTTTTTACAAGGATATAGGACATGTTAAAGTATTTACAAATTTAGATCAATTTAAAATAAGCTAATTCGTACACACATATATTTACAGACTTCTAGTAAGAAACAATCATTAGATTTACTCCTGGTATACAATACTTTTTTTACAAATAACTTATTAAATAATGTAATGCCACATTTTTCACTCGTATCTCACTATCAGTCACTGCACACACTATACACACATTGTTTCATAACACTTCACTCACTACACAAACACACACACACACACACACACACACACACACACACACACACACACACAATGGTGATCTCTGGGCCATATTTTGTACCACAATTTCTTCACGTTTGCTATCCTGAAAAACTGAGTAAGCATCCCTCCATAATGAGAGGTGTTGAGCTTAAAAAGAGGAAGAGGTGTTAGTATTGTGCTATGCATAGCTTGGGGGTACACTGTAAGCAAACATAACAACGTCGCACCTAGCAACTGCACAGGTTGAACGCCACAGACAAGTGTCGGTGTGAGAACTCTTCAAAATGCATCTCGGAAGCGAATCGCACTACTATCCTGCAGCAAACACCACAGACATTCTAACTAACCCTACTTCTACGAGCAGTTTGCTAATCTCAATAGGCACTGTTCCATTTTTAAAAAAATTTATGATTGCACAAAAATACACTTTCTATGTATTACTGCAGTCTGTTTATTGGCTAATACGAGTCCCTGAAAACCAGTCCATTCTGTGAAAACCGCAAACCAATAGGACTTTCCGTTTCCGCAATATTTGCAGTACAAGTTTAAGGCGATTCAGCCTGCATACTAGTTAGGACGTCAACATTGAAAATGAGCGTACCTGAAGATTACAGGCACAAATGTCAATATTGGTCACAAAGAATACATAAAAAGCTGGGAGTACGAAGATAGCAATTCTGCCTCCTTTACTGAACACCGAATAAAGCTTTAGCACAATGCATCTAACAAGGGATAGGATATGAAAATTACCAGAATGAACAGTTACAACAGAAAACTACTAACACTGAAGAAGAACTTAAATCCTGGCATCAAACAGGCAATTAATAAATGACAAATTAATACAAGTAAAACTCGCTGATCATGTTAGCCACTAAAATAATAACACAGATGTAGCACATAACCGGGCAAAGTAATAACTTAACCTCCACAACAGACACTTATTTACCAGCGGAGAAACCTCGCATTGCCCAGGCATTTACTTATAGCTGTGCATCCATGCCTGAAACACACGATGTCCGGCCTTGTGCTACCGTCTGTGAAATCTTGTTGCGAATAGAGTTAGCAGAAATAAGTAATAAAATACAAATATTATCCGTATACGGTACTTTTGCGGCATGGAAAGCAGATAAGCAGCAAGCGATAAACATTTTTCCTTTCATCATTTTGCAGGGGTTGTCAGCGAGAAAAAATTTGTAAAGGTTGAAATTATGTGTAAAGTTTGTTGCAAGTTGCTAAATGCTCTCAAAATACTAGATGAATAAATTCTATAATTCATACATCATGGGTTACGCTTCTTTTTCACCCTCACCCGTTTCGTACGAAGGTGCCCCTTAGACCAGTGATTCTCGCCTGACAGTAAGCTATTCGTGTACCAAGTTTGCTTTAAATCATCCCAGTGGTTTAGGTGAAGATGTGGGACATACATTGAAGGGTGGCTACACTGAGCCACTGCGCCAGAGATTGCGCCAAAGAGTATTATTAAGCCGCCTCCACAGTGCTTGGAGAGAGCTCGTAGTAGTCAGTGCCTGTTAAGAACTCGTGGAAGTCAATGCCTGTCGAGGACTCGGAGTAGTCTGTGCTGAGATGTTGTAGCAGAGAGTGTTTGTTGAGATGTGCTATTAGGCAGTGCTTGCTGAGATGTGATATTGGAGAGTTCTGGTTGAGATATAATGTAAGGATTAGAGTGATTTTCATCAATATAAATGAGGTAATAAACTCCGTATCTTTTTATTTCAGTATCCTAAATAATGCGTCATTACAGGTTCAGTCAACAAAGCATCTGGCATGTGTTCTTGTATTAGAGTTTAATTCTGCTTTCCTTACGCAATTATAGTATTTGTAATTTTCTTTTATCACGTCAGTATAAATGGTATTTGAAATTTCTTGTCTTGTTGAAGAAGAACCGTGCCAGATGTGTGCGTTGAGTCACACTCCCACACACAGAACAATTACATTTGTGCTTTGGTTTTGTAGGTTTTATAGTTGCTGGGGACTTAATTAATTAATTGTGTTAACGAAAATTTTCATTTCATTCTTGTTGCTGTTCTTGGCAGTCAGATAGCGTAATAATATTAGTCAGGGCCAACCGATTACGAAACAGCGTAATCGGACATACAGCTACTAAAAACTAAAAGTATTTTCAATCATATTTAATTAAGCCCCCATGCAACATATATATACACACGTGTACGAACGAGCATCCACTTTTATAATTTGTATGGATGTCATTTACTCTTTTTCCATTTGATGACATCGTAACTAAAAGATATCTTACATGCTATGATCTTACTGGCTTCAACTTCCAGATCCTCTAAAGTACTGTCACCATCCTTCAGTTATTCAGTTTATGTCAAGTTAATTGTGAGGCCGCAGCTTTCATACGCCTCTTTAAACTTCTGAAGCATGCATTCAACATTATCCTGGTCTCCTGTCATTATGATCTGCCTTAGGAAAAAATAACATCACAAAATCGGAAGTAGAATCAAACAATAATTTCACCTTAAGAAACTTGTGCTTCAAAAGTTGTTTATTACCTAACAATAACAGAATAACAAAAAACAGTAACATAGTACAGTATCTATAATCATCATATAGCGCAATCATTATTTCTATAAAACAAACATGTATTGCAGGCCATTGAAGATGCTGCATAAATAAAAAGATGCGAAACGCGTCTAGCACAAAACAAACAAACATTTGGTTGCATAGACAGACCACATATTGAAGAATGTTCTTCAAACACTGTCGTGTAAAACTCATCTCCCTCTGTTTGTCCATGAGACTCAGGAGGCTGTAGATACTGGCGACCAGGTTGGTGCCGTTCCTTGACTTCTGGAAGACAAACAAAACAGTTTTGCACTGTTGTGCACTGAACACAATATGTGTGTATGGAGTCCCAGATCTGTTTTTGTGACTGTTTTTAAGAGTGTCTGGAAAAAAGAACCTTCAGACGTAAAAGTGACTTCAGGGATACCTCAAGGGAACATTACACAACCGTTACTCTTTGCAACATACATACACACATCAAAAAAGTTTTGCATGACCCCGGTTCCCAGAACTCCTGAAGATAGACGTTGACTGTGGATATTGTATCACAGACATAGTCCCTTTGACTGTTCAGAGATGTCACTAAACCCGTCCAAAGGTGTAAACAACCATGCATGAGCAGCGCCTATTAGACGGAGGGGATCCAACAGTCGATCAGCTCCAGTCATTCCACCAGGAAGAAGGTACACAGCTCGTGTTGTATGTAGTTCAACTATGCCTAGACGGTCAATACCGTCGTTCGACCGCGTCCACGTCGTTATTTGTGCCAGGACGGGCCCTCAACAAGGGAAACGTCCAGGCGTCTCGGAGTGAACCAGAGCGATGGTGCTCAGGCATGGAGGAGATACAGAGAGACAGGAAATGTCGATGACATGCCTCGCTCAGATCGCCCAAAGGTTACTACTGCAGTGGATGACCGCTACCTACGGATTATGGCTCGGAGGAATCCTGACAGCAACGCCACCATGTTGAATAATGCTCTTCGTACAGCCACGGGACGTCGTGTTTTGACTCAAACTGTGTGTAACTTTACTCACGATGTCCATGGCGAGGTCCATCTTTACAGCTATGACACCACGCAGCGCATTACAGATGGGTCCAACAACATGCCGAATGGACCGCTCAAGATTGGCATCACGTTCACCTCATCTATGAGTGTCACATATGCCTTCAACCAGACAATCGTCGGAGACGTGTTTGGAGGCAACCCAGTCAGGCTGAACGCCTTGAAAACACACTGTCCAGCGAGTGCAGCGAGGTGGAGGTTCCCTGCTGTTTTGGGATGGCATTATTTGGGGCCGACGTATGCCGCTGGTGTTCATGGAAGGCGCCGTAATGGCTGTACGATACGTGAATGGCATCCTCCGACCTATATGCAAATATTAGCTAGAATGCAAGAAAAACTGCACAGGATCGATGCTTGATGCAGTGGCTGGCAGTGGATCTTCAACATACAGAAATGTATGTACTGTTCATAAACAGGTGGAAATGCCCATAATTGTAGGAATACATGACAGCCGAATAATTTCGGGAAGCAGCTGCCTCCATCAAACATCTGAGAGTATGGCTATCATGCAATTTAAAGCGTAACGACTACATTGTAGGAGCCCTCCCAGCTAGCCGCAAGATCTAACGCGCTGCTTCCCGAGCGGGAAGGTCCCACACCCCAGCACGCATCCGCCCGGCAGATTATTGTCGAGGTCCAGTGAGCCAGCAAGCCTGTGGATGGTTTTTAAGGCTGTTTTCCATCTGCCTCGGCGAATGCGGGCCGGTTCCCCTTATTCCGCTTCAGTTACACTATGTCAGCGATTGCTCCACAAACACTGCCTCCACGTATGCATACACTATAATTACTCTACCACGCAACCATTTGGGGCTACACTCGTCTGGTATAAGGGGTACGGGGCGAGGGGGGGGGGGGGGGGGGGGGGAGGCCGAACGGCACAGTAACCCTGGGTTCGGTGTGAGCAGTGGTGGTTGTGGGGTTGTGAACCACTGCGGGCTACCGCGGGGACCAAGCCTCTCCTTCGTTTCTGGGTCCCCCGCTCAATACACAATCCACACACATTGTAGGAAAGGTAGATGCCATCCTGAGATTAATTCTAAGTGTTGTTACCGTAGCGGTTCAGGCGCTCAGTCCGGAACCGCGCGACTACTACGGTCGCAGGTTCGAATCCTGCCTCGGGCATGGATGTGTGTGATGTCCTTAGGTTAGTTAGGTTTAAGTAGTTCTAAGTTCTAGGGGACTGATGACCACAGATGTTAAGTCCCATAGTGCTCAGAGCCATTTGAACCATTTTGTTGTTACCGTCGACGTAGTGAAACAGGTGACACTCCACAATACAGCATACATTATAGAATGATTAAAACATAAAGGTATTTATAACATATGCAACATAAAGCATACATAATTTTGTATCCGGTAGTCTCTTTACTGTACCTCTCTATGTTCCACTATGTATTACTCAGGGTGATCTGAGAGTAGTCTCAGGATAATCTGAAGGTAATCTGAGGACGAGCTGCGAGCGCTTAAAACGTCGCGCAGACCAATCATAGTTGTAGGCAGTGAGGTAGTGCGAATCCGCCACCCTCTCTGGTCTCGTGTGTAGCACCAGCTTCACGCAACTGGGGAGCCCTCTAGCAGTGGCTCACAGCAGCTGGTTTAAGTATTTCTTCGTCGGCGATGAGAGAAGGGCGCAATACACCAAGTAAGGTCGACGAAGACACCTTCAATACTGTATTCCTTCCCCCCCCCCCCCCCCCCACCCCGCACCACCACTCCCAAAATTGTACACCTTTAAGATCCACAGAAGACGTGACTGAAACTCGCGGTAGAGGCGTGCCACCATTGTAATGACAAGAATAAAAATGGCTTTAAAATAGCTGGTTAGTCGCGAAATAATAGTGACAGTATGTTTCTGGGTCCTGTTTTTATTCAGTACATTTTTCGAGCTCTGCCCATCTTCAGACTACCTGGTGGAAAATATATTTTTTTACAATCTTGCAAATTTTTTCTTCTTTATTGTAATTTCATTCCCCAGCCCCACATGGGCAGGGGAGGGCTGTCAGTGGCACAGTGCCCCTCTCTTCAGCCAAGTGACAGTACAAATAAAAAGATGAAATCATACACAGAAAAGGCGATACAAGGGGGACTTAAAAAAGGAAATAAGAAGAGACAGTGGGGGTTTAAATATTCACTTATTCAGAGATGTTCATTGTAGGACAGTTAAAAAAATGTCCACATAAAGATAAAAAACACAGCTGGCGGCGTGCATAGCACATAAAATTACACTGAAGCCACACGCACAAGATGAAAGTTGGCCACAGTTAAAACACACCAGAAACACACCAGAACGATGACAGTTTAAAAATGCACTGTACGAGATGGAGCACATATGACGAAGTGTAATAGATGCCACTTCTACTATTTCATTATCCGTGAAAAATTTCAGTCTTTCAAATGTAATCAGTGTCTCTAATCAGCACGAGGAAGTTACTTTTATCTGCCTTAGCGACCAAAATTTTATTGTGGTGTAACTTCAGACTGAGGTTCTTTACCTCGGAAAGTAATTTACTTGATGACTGTACCTTACTTACGGTTGTCGACAAAGCACTACAAGTTTTTATCGCTATATTAGCTTGTGAGAATTTTTAAACTCTGCATGATTCGCAACAAGTTTTTACTTCAGTAATATTTTTCTTGATGACCTTCTCATTGAAATACTAGAAAATTCAGTATTAGTTTCATTTGACAATAAGAGCCCTTATACAAACATACCTTTAGAAGAGACAAGAATTGTCTTTAGAAGCCTCCTGTCATTTGGAAAGGTAGAATATGAATATGCAGTAGAACTTATGGAATAACAAAACTTTTGTTGTCTTTTAACTATTTTACATTTAACCAAAAGCCATATTTTGAAAAAAAAAACGGTCTTGCAATGGGACCCAGTCTGTTAGGTATCCTGTCTGAAATACTCTTAAATGATTTTGAGAACAAATTTTTCGAAGCACCTAAGGATCTTTGCAGGAAAATTCTTTTGTACCGTCGATATGTCGATGACATATTCGTTAGTTATCAAGGTAGTTAGGATGAAATTCAGGAACTATTACAGGTTCTCAGCACTACACATGAAAAAATGCATTTCACTACAGAATTTTAAACCGATGGCTCCGTTAGTTTCTTGGATTTGCAAATAAAGAAAACGGGTACAAAATTAAATATTGACTTCTTCCGTAAACCCACCGCTACAGTCGTAATCATTCCTGTGACGCACAAACGAGCATACTTCATTTTAGTGTTTTATCGGATTGCAAAACTTGGTTCAGGTAGTGATACAGCTGATAGGGAAATTGACGCGGTAGTTCAAGTGGTGTAGCAAATGCCTTTACCGAAAAAGAAAATCAGAAACTGGGTAAAAAAAATATTTAAATAGGTGGACAAGCAAACAGCTAGCGTTAAAAACGCAGTCGCCCATATTTCTCTTTCCTATGTCGGCTCACATTCCGAAAAAATTTGCTGATGCTTTCAGAAAATCTAATATACAAGCAGGTTTCCCAACAAATAATAAACTAGGTCTAATTTTACGCCACAATCTTGTTAAGGATACAACAAGTACAGTAACACAGGTGTTCATACAATAAAGTGGGTCTTGTGATAGTTTTCATATTGGCCAGATGGGTAGAGAATTTCAGACAATGTTTAGGGAGCACACGTATACCAGCGACAATAGCGGCCTTGGGAGTCACCTTAGAGAACAAAACCATTGTTTGCAGTCAACCGAAAATAGCCTAACCATTTTGCATTCGGAACAATAAGGCAGAACACTGGATATCCTTTAAGAGATTGAAATTCACACTAACCGCCGTTTAACCCCAGATGTAAAAATGAACGTACACGTTTCCAGCAACAGACAATGGTTCTTTAGCATTTTTGACAAGTTGTTACTGAACAAATAGAAGTTAAAAGTAAACACAAAAATCTTGCATTTTCGTACATCCTTCGGTTAGTTTGTGGACATCTGTACGCTTTATGGTTCATTTTCTATTTTTTATCTCATGACACAGGTCTTAATCGGATCGTTTTTTATCGTATGTTTTTATTACTTTTTTACATAAATATGCTTTATGAAAAAGCATGTCAATTTAAAGTTGTCTCTGTTCCCACAGTGCCATTAATTGAAATTGGCCTTAACTCTTGTAAAAAAGATTACTGTTCACGAAAAGTTGAACAATTTTTGTAATTTATGATATTATTTGTATTTGTAATGACGTATCACCCACGACAGCAGCGCCAAGCCTGTACGCCACCTAGTGCCAATTACACAGAAGAGCCAAGGAACCTGGTACACCTGCCTAATATCGTGAAGGGCCTCCGCGAACAAGCAGAAGTGCCGCAACACGACGTAGCATAGACACGACTAATATCCGGGGTAGTGCTGGAAGGAACTGACACCATGTATACTGCAGGGCTATCCTAATATCGTGAAGGGCCTCCGCGAACAAGCAGAAGTGCCGCAACACGACGTAGCGTAGACACGACTAATATCCGGGGTAGTGCTGGAAGGAACTGACACCATGTATACTGCAGGGCTATCCTAATATCGTGAAGGGCCTCCGCGAACAAGCAGAAGTGCCGCAACACGACGTAGCGTAGACACGACTAATATCCGGGGTAGTGCTGGAAGGAACTGACACCATGTATACTGCAGGGCTAACCATAAACCTGTAAGAGTACAAGGGTGTGGAGACCTTTTCTGAACAGTACGTTGCAAGACAACCCAGATATACTCAATAACGTTCATTACTGGGGAATTTGATGGCCAGCGGAAGTGTTTAAATTCAGGAGAGTGTTCCTGGAGCCACCCTGTAGCAATTCTGGACATGTAGAGTGTCACATTATCCTGCTGGAATTTCCCAAGTCCTACGGAATGCACATGTACATGAAGGATGCAGATGAACAGACAGGATGCTTACGTACGTGTCACCGGTCACAGTCGTACCTAGACGTATCAGGGATCCCACGTCACTCCAGCTGCACACGCCCCACACCATTACAGAGCCTCCACCGTTTGAAGAGTCCCCTGCTGACATGCAGGGTCCATGGATTCACGAGGTCTCCATCCCCGTACACGTCCATCTGCTCAACAGAATTTGAAGCGAGACTCGTCCGACCAGGCAGCACGTTTCCAGCCATCAACAGCCCAATGTTGATGTTGACGGGTCCGGGCGAGACGTAAAGCTTTGTGTCTTGCAGTTATCAAGGGTACACGAGTGGGCCTTCGGTTCCGAAAGCCCATATCGGTGATGTTTCGTTGAACGGTTCGCATGTTGCCACTCGTTGATAGCCCAGCATTGCAATCTGCAGCAATTTTCGGAAGAGTTGCACGTCTGTCACACGTCGAACGATTCTCTCCCGTCGTCGTTGGTCCCGTTTCTGCAGTATCTTTTTCTGATATTCACGGTACACTCGTGATATGGTCGTACGGGAAGATCCCCACTTCATCGCTATCTCGAAGATGCAGTGTCCCATCGCTCGTGCGCCGACTATAACACCACATCCAAACTCACTTAAATCTTGATAACCTGCCATTGTAGCAGCAGTAACCGATCTAACAGCTGCTCCAGACACTTGTCTTGCATAGGCGTTGCCGACCGGAGCGCCGTATTCAGCCTGTTTCCATGAATCCGAATTTGAATACGCATGCCTATATCTAAAACTACGTTTCTAGCATTTGTAGACTTAGAGAAAGCTTTTGACAATGTTACCTGGAATACTCTCTTTCAAATTCTGAAGGTGGCAGGTATAAAATACAGGGAGCGAAAGGCTATTTACAATTTGTACAGAAATCAGATGGCAGTTATAAGAGTCGAGGGGCATGAAAGGGAAGCAGTGGTTGGGAAGGGAGTGAGACAGGGTTGTAGCCTCTCCCCGATGTTATTCAATCTGTATATTGAGCAAGCAGTAAAGGAAACAAAAGAAAAATTCGGAGTAGGTATTAAAATTCATGGAGAAGAAGTAAAAACTTTGAGGTTCGCCGATGACATTGTAATTCTGTCAGAGACAGCAAAGGACTTGGAAGAGCAGTTGAACGGAATGGACAGTGTCTTGAAAGGAGGATATAAGATGAACATCAACAAAAGCAAAACGAGGATAATGGAATGTAGTCAAATTAAATCGGGTGATGCTGAGAGAATTAGATTAGGAAATGAGTAGTAAAGGAGTTTTGCTATTTAGGGAGTAAAATAACTGATGATGGTCGAAGTAGAGAGGATATAAAATGTAGACTGGCAATGGCAAGGAAATCGTTTCTGAAGAAGAGAAATTTGTTAACATCGAGTATAGATTTAAGTGTCAGGAAGTCGTTTCTGAAAGTATTTGTATGAAGTGTAGCCATGTATGGAAGTGAAACATGGACGATAACTAGTTTGGACAAGAAGAGAATAGAAGCTTTCGAAATGTGGTGCTACAGAAGAATGCTGAAGATAAGGTGGGTAGATCACGTAACTAATGAGGAGGCATTGAATAGGATTGGGGAGAAGAGAAGTTTGTGGCACAACTTGACTAGAAGAAGGGATCGGTTGGTAGGACATGTTCTGAGGTATCAAGGGATCACCAATTCAGTATTGGAGGGCAGCTTGGAGGGAAAAATCGTAGAGGGAGACCGAGAGATGAATACACTAAACAGATTCAGAAGGATGTAGGTTGCAGTAGGCACTGGGAGATGAAGAAGCTTGCACAGGATAGAGTAACATGGAGAGCTGCATCAAACCAGTCTCAGGACTGAAGACCACAACAACAACATGCCTATATCTGTTTCTTTGGGGCTTCGGTGTAGTTCTCTTACGCGGGAACTTCCGCCAGCCACATCATTCGGCTGTTTGTGGCACAAATGTTTAGATGAAACCTCATTTTGTTCTGTGGAATTGTAAATCTTATGTCGCTTTAGACGTTACCTGACAATTTTGTCAGAGTTGTATGTCCACTTTGTATCAAAGGGTATGTATTACATCTTAAATGTCTTGTTGTTATATGGTGGTTTGTATAGGGGCTGCATTTATACGCGTTTGTAATTTCGCAAGATTGTAAAAAAATATACTAGTCAGCAGGTCATTTGAAGACTGGGTGAGGCCGAAACGCTCAGAGAATAAAGAAAGGATCCAGAAACGTTGTGTGACTATTATTTCGCTACCCATCAGCTATTTTAAAGTTATTTTCATTCTCCTCAAGATCTAACTGCCAACGGAACCAGAGGAGATACTCAGAAGGGGTCCACGTTACGTCAAAGATCAGTTTAGTAAGCAAAAAGCGTCACTGAGAAGCTCATCAAACGCCACTGGCAGAAGCTGATAGAGAGGTATTGAGCATCTCGCTAACATTTCCGAGGCCTACGTCAGGAGAAGAATTAACGAATGAATTTCTTCGTCCTTTGTATACCTGGAGCTCAAGTGGAGGCTTACGGCAGTGTTTCTGCCCGCACATCATTCGCAACTGAGAGAGAAAAAGGGAGAAATGATAGTGGCCACGTGCGCCACATGCCTTAAGGTGATTCGTGGAGTATGGGGTAACATTTATAGTCCACCGGTATCGAGTAAATCGTAATATGGTGCATATGGCACAAAACCTACAGCATGAGGGGAGGACAACGGTACAGTGTTGGGTGCAGGTCACCGACAAGGGCGGACGCGGATGTTAAGTCACCGAACACTTATCTTGTAAAATTGTATTGAACTTTTCTCAGAAGCAGTCTGGCGCAAGCCGGTCGTGTATGATTAGCAAGAGTGTTAAATGGGATCATTATTTTTCACTAGTGTCAAGTACTGCATGTTGTGTAATAGCACCTTGTGTGTAAACTCAACAGTGCTGTGTCAAGAAATACAGCCTAGAATAGCAGAATGCATTCCTTGGAACAAATTTTATGTGCTCATTACTGAGAGGCTATGACTGATTTTCCTGCGATTCTCACTGTTACAGCAGGACGTCATAAAGGAAGGTCACCATCGAGAGTGATCTTCGGCAGCGATAGGGAGATCTTTATAAGAGCTTTTGCAGGTCCATCCTTTTGACTGGAGGCCTTGGGGAAAATGAAACGCCTATAACCGTTCTTATGATCTATTGTGTGCCTTATCGTCTATTGTCTAGCTACCAGTTTCAGCGCTTCAGTGCGCCATCTTCAGGCCTTTTTTGATGCTGGATTATTACGATCCATATACACGCCCCATCAGTGGCCAACATTATTGTTTTACGCAGAGTATCTGCGACTTATGTCAGTACTCCAATCTGTTATCTACAACGAGTACGCAGAAGCAAAGGCACTGTCAAAGCCGTTGGTAAAACGATAGTACGTTGTAGGTCGTATTTCCAGCAGAGGGCACCAGAAGCAGTGGAAGGGGATCTTCTGCGACAGACAGCGCCTCGAACAAAGAGCCCAGCAGACCACCGACAGCACAACCAGCAACCATGAAGTGCCACATTGCCGCTGTACTCGGTAAGGATTTCATTCACCGTAACAGCACTGGTCGTGTAACATTAACACCACTTTGGTTACTCTGTACTGGCTGTTTTGCCATTTCTAGTCTGTAAGTCTTTTTAAGCCCATATTTGATTGTTATACACGTCAGTTTCATTAACGTCTACAACTAAACTTACTCAAAGGTTGTAGTTCGCTAGAGAATAAGCAGATCAAAAAGAATCAGGCTCCAACAAAAGTATGCTGCAAAATTTCAGGACCTTTCCTTCTGTCACACGTATGACATGAAAACAATTTATTTCCATGTTATTGCTTTCTCCCCTTACTACATTAATCAGTGAAAGCACTCTACCTCAATATAACATGAAAATTTTATCATATGCAAAGTTTGAAATGCCCTCCTGCTTACGTCTGGTGACGCAGTAATTCTTAGGTTGCCCACCAATGTCAAATGTTTTTTATTCCAGTCTTTCATCACAATATGAATTCCTTAGACGATGACCGGTCTCAGTCCGTAATGACCATCCTCAGATCTATATTACACAAATATATACATCCAGTGAGCAGTGTGTCTTTCAACATAATACAGCAATACGTTTCACAATATACTATCACACAACCAAGGAGATGTACAGAAAATACGGTAAACCTCACCTTTTTTGCACCGTGTCCTAAAGTGATAACGCCATAATGATATCGTCAAAACATATAAATATGATCAGCATAGCATCGTCATATTGATCTAAAATAAGCTATAGAATAGGCCGCATCGTCCACACAGTCATTATTGCATCTGGCTACTGAAGTACAGTAGCTACCAGAAATCTGTTTGCCTACATCATCCCTAGATGTCGCTACTGTCGGCTTAGATGTAGTCATTTATACAAAAAACATTATCTGATAAATACACATTACCTAAAATACATGTAGAAGACTTTTAAAATTGATAACTATCATAGAAACTAAATTGTGATACATTAAAAGACGAATACAGTTACCCATACTCGCGTATTTATACCTAGCCTGACTTGATGATTTATGTCGAAAACAGTAGTCATTTGCCTTACTTCCATACATTAATCGCACTAATCCTGTAACTGATTATGTTCTACCTGCTCATTGAATGTATAACCAGACTGTATAATTTTATTTATTGACTGTTAATATGTTGTTTAAAAGTTTCCTGTGGGAGATATATCACGTTGTATTAGAGTCCTCTAGTGGTTAAGTTCTTAAGATCGGTGCACGCCTAAATAACATCCTGGCGGCCGACCCAACAGATGGCACTGATTATTGATCTGTCCTTTTTTCAGATGTCATATAGACATTTTATCTTTCATAGGCAATTTATAGGTTGCTACAGGCAATGTAATACACATATTAATTGTTCACCGTAAATTCACCAGGAAAAGGATCGGTCGTATTTTATTCATATATTTCCTTTTAATAATTTTATATGGGTAACTGTATTCGTTATCAGAGTATTTTTTTGCATAAATGACTACATCTAAGCCGACAGTAGCGACATCTAGGGATGATGTAGGCAAACAGATTTCTGGTAGCTACTGTACTTCAGTAGCCAGTTGCAATAATGACTGTGTGGACGATGCGGCCTATTCTACATCTTATTTTAAACCTATATGACGATGCTATGCTGATCATATTTATATGTTTTGACGATGCCATTATGGCGTTATCACTTTAGGACTTGGTGTAAAAAAGGTACGTTTTACCGTATTTTCTGTACATCTCCTTGGTTGTGTGATAGTATATTGTGATACGTATTGCTGTATTATGTTGAAAGACACACTGCTCACTAGGTGTATAAATTTGTATATTATAGATATGAGGATGGTCATTACGGACTGAAACCGGTCGTCGTCTAAAGAATTCATATTCTTATCAAAGACTTGAATTTAAAAAAAAAACATTTGACAGTATTGGATCACTGTTTGTATGCGCGACCTTGTCGCAGTTGGTGAGGCCCACCAATGTTACGTGCTTCATTTTGAAACGTGACGGCCGGCAATCCACCAACAGCTTTCACAGCTCGAGCCGCACTAAACTCACCAAGATTTGATTGCTGAAGGTGTGTTCCCCATTCTTCTTTTAAGATCAGCCTGGTAATCGTAGTTGAGTTCTTTCGTAGCGCCCTTCAGTAATGGCGCCAACTTTTCAGAGCGACAGCTCAGGGTAACTTTGATTCTGTGTTTGCACATACGAATCTCTATCTCAGAGAAGTTTTTAGAAGCCTTATAAGCTTACTGTGACCTAGCTTCGCAATAAAACGTAGCAAGAAAGCTGTCCGCTTGGCGATCGCCAGGGGAGGTATTTATTTCACTCATTTGTTCCTTCGGCATTTACAAGGCGAATATTAAAAAAAGAGATTACACTTTAAAATAAAAAAACTCAGCATTACGTGTTGCTAAATTGTACACAATAAGACATTTTTAAGCCAGTAAATGGCACTGTCCGCGAGTTTATGTATGCCCTCGAGTTCACAACTATATCAGGTGGCACACCGACTAGTTGGGTTCACACCCGCTTTGAGGGTCGTTCTTGAGGCATCATCTCCCTGCATCCTTCGACACTTATCCTTACAAGGCTTAGAATAGTCGATATACTTCTCTAAAAGTTAAATCCCTCTTTTGTATTGTTTGGATCATCAATCTGGCTTCTATTCTTCACTTTCCTTCTACTCCACAAGCTTTTCCATTACTTTCCCGGATCGTGGGGAAACACCTTTTCATATGTTTGCGATGTGGTGACCTTGATTTCCGGCGGTTTTTTTCTTGTTTCTTCCTGACTAGTTTGATGCCACGAATTCCTCTCCTGTGTTTGCGCTGGATGTATTCCAATCTCTATCTTCCTTTGCACTTCCTACCCACTACAGCTCAATCTAGCACCGTGGAAGTTATTCCCTGATGTCTTAACAGATGTCCTATCATCCCGTCCCTTCTTCTTGACAGTATTTTCCACGTGTTCCTTTCCTCTCCGATTCTGCGCCAAACCTCCTCATTCCTTACCACCCAATTTTCAATAGTCGTCTGCTTCGATTCTCTTCTGTCCCGGTTTTCCCACAGTTCATGTTTCTCTACTATACAATGCTGTGCTCTAAACGCACATTCTCGGAAATTTCTTCCTCAAATTAAAGCGTATGTTTCATACTAGTAGATTTCTCTTGGGCATGAATGACAGTGCCATTGCTAGTCTGGTTTTGAAGTCTCCTTGCTCCGTCCGCCATTGGTTGTTTTGCCGCCTAGGTAGTAGAATTCCTTAACTTCATCTACTTCATGACCATCAATCCTGATGTTAAGTTCCTCGCTGTTTTCATTTCTCCTACTACTCGTCACTTTAGTCTTCCTTTGATTTACTCTCAACCCTTATTCTGCACTCGTTAGATTGTTCATTCATTTCAGCAGGCCATGTAATTCTTCTTCACTTTCACTCAGGATAGCAATGTCATCAGCGAATCGTATCATTGATATTCTTTCACCCTGAATTTTAATTCCACTCCGGAATCTTTCTTTTATGTCCATCATTGCTTCTTCGATGTACAGATTGAACAGTAGGGGGAAAGACTACATCCCTGTCTTACACCCTTTTTAATCCGAGCGCTTCTTTCTTGGTCGTCCACGTCAGTTATTCGCGCTTGGCTCTTGTACATATTGTATATACCCGTCACTCCCTATAGCTTACCCCTTTTTTCTTCAGAATTTCGAACATCTTGCACCATTTTACATTGTTGAAAGCTTTTTCCAGATCTAATCCTATTGAGCCGTGGGTGGCTCGTGTTATACTTTGCATTAAACCTTGGTTGCTATTCTTTGATTAGTCTCCCGCAGTTATCGCGATTATGCTGTTATCCTCTCTCCCCGCTAGTCGCAGCAGCAGCGTGCATCGATATTCGCACCCTTGTATTATCTTTGGCATCGCGCTTATAATATGTTTTAAGATGAGGCCTTCTGCCTTTTAAAATTCAAATTCTTGTTTTTGAGTCTTAAGTGATTGGCCTTCAGCCGGTTTTAAATTAACGTTGTTGTGCCCTTGAGGCGTGAGATTGAATGGCGGATTTAGCCGGGAATTAAGTTCTAAAATTAATGTTTGGCTTGCTCTGATTTTAGTGTTTTCTTTACTCTTGTAAAGTTTGCCAAATGAATAAAGTAGTATGTTCGAGTACAACTGAGAGCCACTCATTTTGCTCCTTTTCCACAAATTAAACTATCTGTCCTGTCCTGCAGCTATAGCAGGGGATCTCACTGGTAGCAGAGCGTGGTTTCGCTTATGCTTGCCATTCCAGTTGCAGTCACTATTGTTCTCTTTTGGTGTTCTCTGGCACCATACTGTTTTGGCTGCCACTTGTTTCAGGTGCGTATCGTAATCGCATTCAGACAGTGTCCGGGGATCGGCCTGCTCAGAAAGGACCACCTTGTTTAGGTGTTGGCAATAAGGCACCAGCCGATTGAGGGCAGTGTTCCAGAATTAGCACCCCGTTTGCGCGCTACCGTTCTTCATCCGGTTGACGTCACATGGGCGGTGGTGGGTGAGACAGGAGCGACAATTGAATTTTGGTTTCAGGCTGTTAAGAGGCCTTGAGCACACTATTTGTGTTTTGGAGGGAACCCAACCTATTGACAGTCGGCTGGATAGGGTGCGGGCACAGTTAATGCATTTAACTAAACGGATAGCGGATTTAGGCGCGTTAGCTTTTGAAGATCATCACAGAAAATTAACCGTTGAGTTGCGAACTTCTGTGAGCGCAGTTTAAGCTTACGTGTTTGGAGTTGGATGGGAGGAGGACTGAAGATCGGGACTTGGGCTGTCAGGGAGAGGGTGAGTGCCAACCCGGGAGTGGTACTGTTACATCCTCTGTCAAGTTATATTCTGTATTTGACAAGTTGCCTAATCCTCTGACCTATTTCTTCCGAGATATTACCAAGTTGGTAGTGGAGCGACTTGATCAGGTTGAAAAATTATTATGGTTATTGGTTCGTTTATAACAACAAGCGGCTGCCTTTCGCATTCCGCACCAAGTAATTTTGTCGTTGTTGTACCCGTTAGCTAGAGGAGAGTTGCAGAATCTCCTCTCGCGAGCGATGGGGGAATGGATTTCCTAGCAACAATTAAGGGAGCTCGTAATTAGGCAAAGGTTGACCACCGGGATTCTTAAACAGCTTGAGTGTCGTTACATTTGGGAAGTGCTGCGCGCTGAGGAGCAGTTACATCAGTATGTCGATAGAGTTCAGACAGCCTTTTTGGCCTTGTTAAGTGATTTACCTGAACAAGAGTTGGTCTCTATCGTTCTTAGGGGAATGCTCGCCGCGGATAAGTCGCATTTTGTCTACCGTAAGCAGCCTTCAGCTTGGGAAGAGCTCCGTGACGTGGTCGTAGCAGCATCCGCATTACCACTTGAGAACCATGTACGTCACGAGGTTAAGGGGCGCGACGTCGGCGCCGATTCCGGAGTGTCTGCGTCCAGTGAAGCTATCAGAAGGGAACCCCGGCGTTGCTTCAGGTGCGGCAGTACGACTCATTTGGTGCGCGCTTGTGTTCAGCCTCGTGCAACAGAGCCAGTAGATGACGCCGGGCTGGCCCGCGAACTCGGGATCGAGCATTCAGAACTTGGCGTGCTCGTGTGGTCGCTCCTTCATCAACGCCCTTGCCCTACGTTTGTTCTCGGGTAGGTGTAGAGCCGATTTGTGCTCTTTTGGATTCTGGTTGTTCCTTTTCATTATTGAGCTTCGAGTGGTTTTTGGAATTTGGGAAACTTACGAAACTTCGGTCGGTCACTTCCCCGGTGCAGAGATTTCGGGTGGCCAATGGCCAACTGTTGCCCCTGCAAGGTTGAGTCCGGGGGAGTATCGGTCGGCAATTTTTCTTGGCCTATGTCTTTAGCTTTGGTTAAGGAACTGCCGGTTGATCTAATTTTGGGGTGTGATTTCATCAATAAAACGGGGTTGGTCTTGGATTATTCTGGGCATACCTTTTCCTTTGTTCGCTCCAGAGGAGAAGTTTGGCCTTTGCAAATGCGCTAAACCTATTGTGCATAGAAATGTCGGCGCGTTGGCCGTTGAGCCCGTAGCTAACGAGTCTGATCTGGTCCATCTATTGCTCCATCAGGCTTCTCAGTCACGCGATTTGCTGCACAGTTTTCCCCAGCTCCTGAGTGATAACTTGGGTGTTACTAACGATCTTGATTATCATATCCGTCTGTCCGACAGTATTCCGGCTAGGCAGTCCCCATATTGCCTCTCACCCCCTAAGGTGTAGATACTCAAGGCTAAAATATCTCAGATGCTCCAACAAGAAGTGATTAGGCCTTCTACATCTCGTTTATGCTTCCCCAATATCTTTGTACCTAAAGATCAGGGGCACGATTTCAGACCCGTGGTTGACTACCGCCGTTTAACCGCTAAGATTGTCCTTGAATCTGTACCCCTACCTGATCTGCATAATTCTTTTACTTGGTTTGCCAGAGCCAATTGGCTTACGGTCCTTGATTTGAATCAGGCCTATTATCAGATTCCCTTGGCTGAAGAATGTAAACATGTTACCGCATTTTCTACTGACTGGAACTCGTTTGAGTTTAACAGAGTTCCTTTTGGGCTAGCGACTAGTGCGGCTGTGCTTACTCGTTTGCTGGTTAATATCCTTGGCGACTTGAAGTTAGGCTGTTTGGACGACTTAGTTATCTATAGCCGTTCGTTTCAGGACCATTTGGAGCATATCTAGCAAGTTCTTTTAAGATTGCAGGGAGCCGGGCTAGCCGTTAAGCCTAGTAAGATGACGCTAGCCAAGCAGAAGGTATCTTTCTTTAGGTCATATAGTGTCGGGTCAGAGTATTCGCACTGACCAGGAGCGAACTTACGGGCGTTGCCTCCGCCTACTGATAAGTTGGGAATTACTAAATTCATAGGCATGGCGAATTACTTTAGGCGTTTCGCTCCCAATTTTGCTCAGTTGGCGGTAGTTTGAAGTTACCCCGGAAGGGCGAGAATTTTGAAGCTGCCTTTGAGCTAAAGGCAGCAATAGCCAATCCTCCGGTTCTTGGAGTATCCTTTAATAAAAGGTTTGTTGT
Source organism: Schistocerca serialis cubense (assembly GCF_023864345.2). Lineage (NCBI taxonomy): Eukaryota > Metazoa > Arthropoda > Insecta > Orthoptera > Acrididae > Schistocerca > Schistocerca serialis. The sequence goes on from NC_064644.1 coordinate 525,556,866, forward strand.
TCAAACTGACGCTTCTAATGCCGGTATTTCAGCTGTTCTCCTCCAGGAGTTTGAGGGGCAAAGACAGCCATTAGCGTACACGTCACGTCGGTTAACTGACGCCGAATTCAAGTACTCTGTCTACGAGTGTGAGGCTTTGGCCGTTTTATTTGCATTAGAGAAGTACCGCGTCTACCTTGAACATCGGGGTTTCCACTTAGAAACCTACTATCAGGATTTGAGCTGTGTGTTAGCTAGGCCGCGTAAAACTGGCCGTACTACCAGGTGAGTGGTACGTATTTCGGCATTTTAGTTTGAAGTTAAACATGTGAGAGGCTCTGAAAATATCCTTTCGGATATCCTCAGCCGGATGTTCGCCGAAACTACACATAGTAAGGTAGAGGGAGACAGTCTTAATTGTGTGGTGTTGAGTGAAATTCCCCTCTTGTTTGAGGATGTTGCTGAGCATCAGGATCTGGACTTTGTTTTGGCCCAGATTAAGCAACGTGTGTTGGCAGGAGAGCTGTCGGATGAGTATGTTGTTAAGAGTGGTATTCTCTGTAAGAGAGTGGGCGATGCTAAGCAGTGCAAGATCTGTTTGCCTGAAGCTTTGGTGCTACTGGTTTTTCGTTATTTTCATGATTCGTTGGTGCGTGGCCACATAGGTACTTATAAGACTCTCCAAAATCTCAAGGAGCATTTAACTTGGCCCTCCATGGACCGGGATGTGAGAGAGATGATATTCCAATGCCACCTGTGTAATGTAGCCAAACCCAAGAATGCTCTTCAACAGGGTTTATTCAGTTCTGAACGAGAGTCCTGTCCTATGCATAAGCTCTGATTATTTAGGACCTTTACCTCGTACTAAGAAAGGTCATTGATATGTGCTAGTTATTATCGATGCCTACTCCAGATTTACTGGGCTCCTCCCGAGCCGTAACGTTACCGCTGCCACCACTATTTCTCATTTAACTAATGTCTTCAGTGTTTCGGGCCCACCTAAGCAGCTTGTTAGCGATAATGCTCCTGCTTTTTTTTTCGGCTCCTTTAAAGGCCTTCTGTTTTCAGAACGGTGTCAAGCATATGACGACCACCCCGTATTATCCTCAGGGATCCTTTGCGGAGAGAGTTAACCGAAATCTTAAGTCCACGTTGATTATTTATCATCAGAAAACGCCTAGTAAATGCGACTACAGTCTTCCGTGGCTTAGTTTTGCTTTAATACCGCCAGTCATGAAGCTTTGCGAGCTACGCCCACCTCCTTGATCCTTTCCTATCCCATTAATTCCCCTCTTTCGAACTTACGGGGAATTCAAGATCTTATTCCAGTGGATACTAGTCCTCAAGTTATCAAGGAAAACTGGAACCGGGCCAGACGTAATGCACTCAGAGCCCATAATAAACAATCGAGAACCCAGGGGATCAAGTCTACGTCAGCAATTTCCCGGGGAGGCAGGCGCGTGGCGGGAATTTTAGTAAATTTACTCCCCGTTTTCTGGGGCCTTGCACCATCATGCGTATTTTAGGCACAGTAAATCTGTTGGTCAAGGATAACTGTTCGGGTATGCAGTATCGGGTTCACCTTAGCCAAGTTAAGTTCAGGTAGCTCAGGGGTTGAGTCACCCCCTACCTGTGTTGAGTTTAAGGGAGGAAGGTTGAGCCGTGGGCGTGGCTGGCTCGTTTATGCTGTACATTAAAACTTGGTTCCTATTCTGTGATTAGCCTCCCGCGGTTATCGCGATTATGCTGTTATCCTCTCTTTCCGCGAGTCGCAGCAGCAGCATGTATCGATATTCGCACCCTTGTACTATCTTTGGCCTCGCGCATATAGTTTCCGGCTGTGCCGTGTGCGGGCAGTTGATCGGTTGGCGTGGAGCAGCGAGGATGTCTCCGGGGGGCGTCTCCGGCCGGGGCCGCTGGTGGTGTCCACTCGCAGTCGGAGTGTGGGGGGCTGTTCCCATTGCTACGAGGTCCATGGTTCACCGATACCGGACACTTACTTAATCTACCAGCCCATAACTATATCGTTTGAAATTCGTTGTGGGCTGTTGGGACAATGCCGCGAACAACAACGTCTGTTTTCAAGTTGGCGAAATTCTAGCCGCTCTCCTGTAGAGTTTAGCTTAACTCGATTATTTTTTAATTAAAGTGTACCATCGGAATCTTCTGCCTTGTGGCCGTTAACGTTCCGGTTATGTGCCCTGGCCATTGACGTAAATTCAGGCAGTGTATTTTCCTTGTTGTGTTGTGGCTGTACAACACGGCGTGTAGTTTGACAGCTGAATGTGTAATTCGTTGTGGGCGCCGATACCTTCTGCGTTGTTCCATTGGACTCCCTGTTGTGCGCTGGTCGGGTGGAGTGGAAGTTGTCCTGTCGCTTGGTCCGTTGACTGTCTGTCGGTTGGGTTTCCGTCGGATTGAGAATTGTTGGGCCGACTGCCTGTCTCACCTAAGCGATCATTAGTGTTTGAATTCCAGGCCGATCGTTGGAAACTTCTGGCGCCGTTTGATGTGCTGCCTTTTCTTATTTGTCCTTGTTGTTTGTTTATGTGTGGCTTCTAGACGATTTTAAATTAAGGATTGTCTTGCCCTTAAGGCGTGAGTCTGTTTGGGCCTTCAGCCTGATTTAAAGAAATTTTAGGATAAGACCTTCTGCCTTTCAAAATTCAAATTCCTGTTTTGAGTCGTAAGTTATAGGCCTTCAGCCGATCTTAAGTTAAAGTTCTTTTTCCCTTAGGGCTTAAGATTGTATGGGCCTTCAACCTAATTTAGAGAAATGTTTTAAGATAAGGCTTTCTGTATTTTAAATTCAAATTCCTGTTTTTGAGTCTTAAGTAGTTGGCCGTCAGCCGGCTTTAAATTAAAGTTATTTTGCCCTTGAGGCGTGAGATTGAATGGAGCATTTAACAGGGAATTAAGTTCTCAAATTAATTTTGGCTTGCTCCGTTTTTAACGTTTTCTTTACTCTTGTAAAGTTCGCCAAATGAATAAAGTAGTACGTTCGAGTGCAACTGACAGCCACTCATTTTGGCCCCTTTCCACAAGTTAAACTATCTGTCCTGTCCTGCGGGTATAGCAAGGGATCTCACCTATGAACGTATCTTCGTTTTTCCTTAGTCTTGCTTCCACTATCAAGCTCAAAATCAGAATTGCCTCCCTGGCGCTTTTACCTTTCCTAAAGCCCAACTAATCGTCATCCAACACATCCTCAGTTTTCTATTCTGTTCTTCTGTGTATTATTCTTGTCACCTAATTGCATGCATGAGCTGTTAAGCTGACTGTGCGATAATTCTCGTACTTGTCAATTCTTGCAGTCTTCGGAATTGTGTGGATGATATTTTTCCGAAAGTCAGATGTCGCCAGAGTTATACATTCTACACACCAACGAGAATAGTTGTCTTGTTGCCACTTCCCCCTAGTGATTTTAGAAATTCTGATGGAATGTTATCTATCATTTATTTGACCTTAAGTCCTCCAATTATGATTCTAAACGGATCTCCTGTCTCTTCTAAATCGACTCCTGTTTCTTCTTGTATCACATCAGACACATATATATTCCTCCTCACAGAGACCTTCAATGTACTCTTCCCACTTATCCGCTCTCTTCTCTGCATTTAACAGTGGAATACCTGTGGCACTCTTAATGTTACCACGTTTGCTTTTAATTTCACCGAAGGTTGTTTTGACTTTGCTATATGCTGAGTCAATCCTTCAGAGAATCATTTATTTTTCAATTTCTTCACATATTTCATGCAGCTATTTCATTCCTCAATGACTTGAATTTCCGTATTCTCGAATTTCCCTGAACGTTTTTGTACTTCCTTCTTTCATCGATCAGCTGTTGTATTTCTTGTGTTACCCACGGTCTCTTCGCAGTTACTTTTAGTGTATCTAAGTTTTTCTCACGCACCATTAAACCAAATGACAAAACCAGTAAAATAAACCGACCACAACATTCTCAAAATCAACTAGAAACAATATCCAATGGAATCGAACACTTCCCTTGACCTACGAGGGCCGTTCAGAAAGTAACCTCCGGTTGATTTAAAAAAATACACCAAGTTAAATAAAAATATTTTAATATATACATCTTACAACTATATCTTTGCACTATTTTTCTACATAATCTCCATAGCGATTGAGGCACTTATCGTATCTCTTCACAAGCATTGAAATTCCTTCTGCATAAAAATCACTCGCTTGTGCCTGGAGCCAGCCTGCGACCGCATCTTTGAGCTCCTCGTCGTCATCAAACCGCTGTGACCCGAGCCATTTCTTCAAATGCATGAAGAGGTGATAGTCACTTGGCGCCAGGTCTGGGCTGTAAGGTGGATGGTTGATAACGTCCCACTTAAAGGACTCAAGAAGGGCCGTTGTTCTGCGAGCAGAGTGAGGACGGGCGTTATCGTGCAAAAAAACGATACCGGAAGTCAGCATACCACGGCGTTTGTTCTGTATAGCCCGTCGTAAGTTTTTTATTGTTTCACAGTACACGTCTTGATTAATGGTCGTACCACGTTCCATGAATTCAACCAACAACACCCCTTTGGCATCCCAAAACACCGTTGCCATCAGTTTTCTGGCAGAAAAATCTTGCGAGGCTTTTCTTGGTTTGGTAGGCGAATTTGAATGTGCCCACATCTTTGATTGTTCTTTTGTCTCAGGGTTCACGTACTTAATCCAGGTTTCGTCACCGGTCACGATTCTGTTCAACAATGGTTCTCCTTCGTCCTCATAACGTGACAGAAAGTCTAATGCAGAGGCCATTCTTTGAGTTTTGTGGTGGTCGGTAAGAATTTTGGGCACCCATCGTGCACAGAACTTACGGTAACCCAATCTTGCTGTCACTATCTCGTACAAGAGAGTCTTAGAAATCTGTGGAAAACCAGTAGACAACTCCGACATTGAGAAACGTCGATTTTCACGAACTTTTGCATCAACTGTCTGAACGAGTTCGTCAGTCACCAATGATGGTCTACCACTCCTCTCTTCATCATGAACGTTTTCTCGTCCACTTTTAAATAAACGTACCCATTCACGGACAACTCCTTCACTCATAACTCTTGGTCCATACATGGCACAAAGCTCACGATGAATAGCTGCTGCAGAATATCCTTTGGCTGTAAAAAACCTTATGACAGCACGCACTTCACATTTGGCGGGGTTTTCTATTGCAGCACACATTTCAAACTGCCACAAAAACTAAACTAGCGCAGATACGACGTTCACTCGACCATGGCTTGATGCCGACTGACCTGTTGAGTGCGTGAACGCACAGAAGGCGTCGCTACTCCCCCCACAACCCGCACTGTGACCAATCGGAGGTTACTTTCTGAACCGCCCTTGTATATAGGTTAACGGAAAGTATCGATGCCGTGCCAATCATAAACCCCAAAACTAATTCATAAACCCCACTACCTCAAAAACCACAAGAAAACACCAAATCTGGAATCGAACACTTCCCTTGATCTCATAGGATCAAAAGAAACACACAAAACCCACTCACCAATACCAGCAACACAACCCCTCCGACACATGATCATCTAACCAGATAAAAACATGATCAAAAGAAACGAAAATTCACCACATGAAAGCTCCAGCGCTGCCTACTACACTCCTGGAAATGGAAAAAAGAACACATTGACACCTGTGTGTCAGACCCACCATACTTGCTCCGGACACTGCGAGAGGGCTGTACAAGCAATGATCACACGCACGGCACAGCGGACACACCAGGAACCGCGGTGTTGGCCGTCGAATGGCGCTAGCTGCGCAGCATTTGTGCACCGCCGCCGTCAGTGTCAGCCAGTTTGCCGTGGCATACGGAGCTCCATCGCAGTCTTTAACACTGGTAGCATGCCGCGACAGCGTGGACGTGAACCGTATGTGCAGTTGACGGACTTTGAGCGAGGGCGTATAGTGGGCATGCGGGAGGCCGGGTGGACGTACCGCCGAATTGCTCAACACGTGGGGCGTGAGGTCTCCACAGTACATCGATGTTGTCGCCAGTGGTCGGCGGAAGGTGCACGTGCCCGTTGACCTGGGACCGGACCGCAGCGACGCACGGATGCACGCCAAGACCATAGGATCCTACGCAGTGCCGTAGGGGACCGCACCGCCACTTCCCAGCAAATTAGGGACACTGTTGCTCCTGGGGTATCGGCGAGGACCATTCGCAACCGTCTCCATGAAGCTGGGCTACGGTCCCGCACACCGTTAGGCCGTCTTCCGCTCACGCCCCAACATCGTGCAGCCCGCCTCCAGTGATGTCGCGACAGGCGTGAATGGAGAGACGAATGGAGACGTGTCGTCTTCAGCGATGAGAGTCGCTTCTGCCTTGGTGCCAATGATGGTCGTATGCGTGTTTGGCGCCGTGCAGGTGAGCGCCACAATCAGGACTGCATACGACCGAGGCACACAGGGCCAACACCCGGCATCATGGTGTGGGGAGCAATCTCCTACACTGGCCGTACACCACTGGTGATCGTCGAGGGGACACTGAATAGTGCACGGTACATCCAAACCGTCATCGAACCCATCGTTCTACCATTCCTAGACCGGCAAGGGAACTTGCTGTTCCAACAGGACAATGCACGTCCGCATGTATCCCGTGCCACCCAACGTGCTCTAGAAGGTGTAAGTCAACTACCCTGGCCAGCAAGATCTCCGGATCTGTCCCCCATTGAGCATGTTTGGGACTGGATGAAGCGTCGTCTCACGCGGTCTGCACGTCCAGCACGAACGCTGGTCCAACTGAGGCGCCAGGTGGAAATGGCATGGCAAGCCGTTCCACAGGACTACATCCAGCATCTCTACGATCGATTCCATGGGAGAATAGCAGCCTGCATTGCTGCGAAAGGTGGATATACACTGTACTAGTGCCGACATCGTGCATGCTCTGTTGCCTGTGTCTATGTGCCTGTGGTTCTGTCAGTGTGATCATGTGATGTATCTGACCCCAGGAATGTGTCAATAAAGTTTCCCCTTCCTGGGACAATGAATTCACGGTGTTCTTATTTCAATTTCCAGGAGTGTAGATCGGACACACACACACACACACACACACACACACACACACACACACACACACACACACACACACACCAACAGAATAAACAACAACCAAACAAACTTCCCAACCCCCCCCTCCAAAAAAATCAAAACCAAAGAAACAAACACTAACCAAAAACAAAAATAAACCACACAGCCTACAACTAAAAAAAACACAACAAAACGAATCCTCCACAACAAAAACAAAAATCCACAACCACTCCCCACCCATCTACCTCCCCAAACCTCACCAACCCCCCTCCCAGAGCCACAGCCAACCATCCAGCCCCCCCCCCTACCACCCTCAAAACCTCACTAACCCACAACCCTGGACCTGTACATCTTACTAACAGCCCTTAAGAAAACCCTAAAAATCCCCTCAGGCACACTTTTCCGCCAACAGTACTCATCTAAATGAGCCTGAAGGCTGGAAGAGGGCCTCTTCCCCCTCCCTATCACAGATTTAACAGCTCCACCCCCTGAAAACCCTCTATAGTATTTATGCAGGCCCCACTCTCATAATTCTTGAACTCTAGATTGTGATTAACAACTAAATGATTGTAACCCTTCTGACCGAACCCACTATTAGACGCAAACCCATTAGAAACTACAGTACTCCCCTGTTCTACATAATCTTGTATCAACCCACTAACTCCCTCTTTTTACGATTTTCCACAACGCCAAACACACGCTCAGAAGAACCAGACCCCGATACCACAGCCACCCCCACCAATAAACCAACCACAGGCTCACCCCTCCCATACTTTCTCCTACCAAACTGTGACTCATCAGTCTCAACCTTTACTCCAGGCCCACCCAACTTACCCCTGTATTTAATTTTTTCCAAACTAATCTCCCGACAAAAAGAATCCCAATCACGGACCGTTCGCTCACTCACACCCACCTCATGCGCGCAAAAATTGTGTGAGGACTGATAACAAAAATGGTAACTCATCAACAATATTTCACGCATGCCCAACCTAGACTTCTCGAACCAGGTACGCCGGCGAATGGAGCGCCAAACGTTGTCACGCCGGCATCTCCACATATAGCCGTCCCTGGTCCGAGACACCGGAACTTCCGTTAACTTCATGTACTCGCCACATACAGAGCACTTCAACAGCTCGGCCAGTAATCCAAAAAGCTGCAAAAATTTGATGAGTGACATAGCAGTGTCATCCATCATACTCCACAGCCGAAAACTGTTCACTTTGTCGGTCATATCCATTCCTAACAGCGACATAAAAAAGTAATCTCAAAAATTCAAACACGACAAACCACATACAACACTACTTTACCATAAAAAAAAAAACAAAAATTAAACCATCAACTCACTGCACAGTATGCCACTGATCTTCACTTCTAACCATAACAACAGCCGACAACGTCAACAACTCAAATGAACCCAATACGACACACACCACACAACCCACAAACCCCACCAGAGAGCACCACCGAACCTCAACGACACGCCACCTACAAACACATCACAAGCGCACACTAAATCAACAACAAAATCTTACCCACAACCTACAAACACGCCGCCAGAGAGCACCACCGGCAGCACAACAAGACATCTACAAATACGCGACACTCGCAAACTGAACTTCATGCCGTGGTGACGTCACATACCACAACAGACTTACGTCACGGGTCAAAGCCGACGGGTGGTATCGGACGCTTCTAGTGACCTCTTTCTTCTACTCCTTCTGCTACAACCGCATTTCAGTCCCCAATGACCAGTAGATTTTCATCTCCCTTTACGTTCAGCATTACCCTTTCAGCATCCTCATATACTTCCTACATCTCTTCATCTTCAACTTGCGACCTGGGCATGTATACCTGAACTATCGTTGTCGGTGTTGGTTTGCTGTCGATTCTGATGAGAACAACCCTGTCACTGAAATGTTCACAGTACACTCTCTCTTAATAGTAACTTAGTTATTCCGATTTCTGGTGGTCCTCTATTAGTTAATACGTGTAGCCAATCAACATGTGCAGGACTAAGCGGTCCAACTATCATCAATGCTTTTCTTAGCTGAGTATCGATGTTCGTTAGGTGGGCGCTTCTGGCCCATACAGGTGCACGATACCCTGTTAGGCTATGTGCCAGTGCCATCGCTGAAGTTCGGAAAGAACACACCTCCAGGTTTTTCAAATGATTTCGGAATGGACGATATTTCTAGTTTTCAATTTTTGTATTGTATCCTCTAGTGGGCTCTGTGCGTTAGAGTCCAGCCAAGCCTTACTCCAGGATACCGAGGGTTATCCCCATATTTAATGATTTGGTTATTCATACAGATGTTCCAATCGTGTGTGCTCAATAACGGACAAAGGGGACTTTTTTCTTGGTGCTTGGGGACAGACACATCAGGTTTAGTCCACTCATGTATACCTGGTCAGGCGTGTGAAGTAATTACATTTCTTCCTCATAAACATATGTTATGAGTGTTACGTAAATGTTTTAATGAAATTGTCGTTCCCTCCACATGCGTCACAGGATAGTTTTGCCTATTACTTTCCCGTATATCACCGATTTAAGTGTTTGTTTATATTCCACTTCGCTTGTGTACTGAACCACGTGGCCATAGGTCAGTATAGTCATGCTATAAAACGAGTAAACGTTTCAGTAGTTCTCTTCCCACTGCTGTAAATACTACGCAAATATTCAGTTGTCTAATTCCATCCCACTTTTTTTGTGTGCTGGACCACATCACTATAGGTTAGTTTAGTCATGCTATTTTCGTTTAGTTTCTTTCACCACTGAAAATGTTGGGAACTATTTGGCTACTGCTTTCCTATAAATTACCTGCCGTATTTATGTCCGATTTCACTCTACTTTCTTTTTGTACTGGACCACATGATGAGAGGTCGGTTTTTCTGTGCTATGAGACGAGTTAGGTTTTTGTAACTTTCGTGTGCCGTATACAGGACGTAAGCGCAAATATTTTTGTATATGATACCTTAATATGTCCACACATCAGAGTGTTGCTTGTTTTTCTCTGAGTCGAATAGTCTTTGCACATACACGTCACATAATTTACTACCTGATGTTTTTGCACCGTCGTAACTGCACAACCAAGTAGACTACATCTATAAGTATAGGCTAAATGTTTTACGTTCTCGCTTCCACGCTTCAGCGCTTCACCTGCTGTGCCGTATTAATCGCTTGTTCTTTCCACATGTACTTGAAGGTACTAACCAACCTAAAAACGATCTTCTAATATAATTATTAATCTACAAATTAAGTAAATACTGATGTAATGTTGTTTGGTTCAGTGTCATCAGCCAGCAATAAAAATATTTACATGTATGCCAGTTACACACTGTATTTTGATTAATATGCTGTCCTGGGTCAGTAGTACACTAATAGTCATTCCCCCAAATTGCTTAATGTAATTAAAAAGTGCTACTGACCATCACATGTCGGTCTTCTTTTCCATACGTGAATCGTGTATTTTGCAGTTGTGGGTAATACGGTGTGTGCTTCACCAACAATTTAGTGTTAAACATGCGATTTATTCTCCATTTTGAATGTTCGTGTTATTGAGCTGATGTTCCATTGTTCATTGCACCACAAAATCAAAGTGCAATTTCTGACATCTTCAACTTTTGTCGTCCTATCTTCCTCAGTTGCATGGAATATTACGGTATATTGATAATTTTTACTTATGGACCGTCTGACAGCAACTGAATAAAACACAATTTTAGTGCCATACGCGTTTCGCCTTTATTTTCTGCAAGGCATTGCATTGAAACAAGCGTTCAGTTCATAGTGCTGTGGAATGTGGAAAAAAACCGCAAATTGGCATTCATAAGATGAAGAACAACGCCAAAAATGCAACAGGAAGGTAATATGTAAGAAATTGTCCACGCAACCTGTCACTGATGATGCCTTGCAGAAAATAAAGGCGAAACGCGTATGGCACTAAAATTGTGCTTTATTCAGTTGCTGTCAGACAGTCCATAAGTAAAAATTATCAATATACTGTGATGCAGTTTGTGAGTTATCCAAACAACAGATGTTAATAAAGTTTTCAATGTTTTACTCGACTACCCTCCTCACGTGATTGATGCTGAGACAAACAGTTGAGGTACGTCACCGCTTAAGTTGACATGCGATGACTTCATTACCTACTGTACTCACAGCATCAACCGGACAAGTGATCATCTGTTACTTGGCGGGCTCATAACTATGGACTTGTTTTCCAGTTTACTTCAATGGAATTGTACAAAAATGTGGAGTTGGCAGATCGCAATTTCGAAAGTATTGAAGATCATCAGAGACATTCCGTAAAACGACGTTATTTTGACTTTCAAGGCAATTTTTACCGTCTTTGGGGCTACTTTAACAGACCACCAAAATACAGTTTGAACTTGTATGGAGAGAACTCGCGTGACATTGTGTGACGGGAGGGGAAAGTAGGAAGTGGACTGCGTTACGATTACATGGCTCACCGATTAGTAGGAGAGAGTTCATCACTGGTGTTTTTAGCGTTGTGAGTAAATATGGCTTCGTACCGTTTGGACAGCTTCCGGTAAATCTATTAATATTATATACATAAACATGTATAGCTTAGGGTAAATTAAGACATACAGGGTGATTTTTTCCATCGTGTACAAAGCCTAGCAATTGTTCGATGAGAGGATAAGGAACAAAAAAGAGCTAATGAACACGTCCGGAAATGCATGATTTCCATGCTAGAGACCATTTATTCAATCATACTTTGTTACAGAGACTGTGGTCTAATACGCGCTGTACTGTTTACTTTTAAAGATATACATTAACCTTCGTTAAATGTCTGTAGGCTACAAGACATACCTCACACAGTCTTCACGAAACGTTAAACATGACAAAGGTGGTCCTTTTTTTGGTAAAAATCATGTTACGATCCATATAGACGATACTGTTCGCTTTCATCAGATATCGTATTCTAAAGTGTGGCTCACTAAACGCTAGGCGCGCTGCTGTCGCAGTGTGTAACTAAAGTAAGCGGGACGGTCGCGCCTGGATCACAATGTTATGCCTAGGAGATGAAACTTGATTCCCTCTATCATTTGGGTTTTAAAAAACCGACGGCAAGACTTCTACTGCTTGAGTGGAGCTCGAGAGAGGTAACGTTAAAGTACACTCCAGCTCAGATTAAATATTTACAATTTGTTCTGAAATTCAAGTGTATAAACATAAAAACATAAAAATTAAATAAAACGAACTTAGCGAGTCTAGCATTCCAAATAAACTTGTGAATCACTCTGTGTAACAAAAAGTGAACGGCCCACAAGGGGAGGAGGAACGAAATAGGATTTCATAGGCTAAGAGGTAGGGCGTGCCATTTTAGAGGTCAAAAATACAGTTAGCTTGGTGAATTTGCTCTTGATTGTAATGTATATCGAAATTTCCGGAAAAAGTGCATAAATTAATATAAACTCCACGAAAATGTGCTCAAAATTCTTCTAATCGTCTCCTTAGAAAAATTATGAATTACTGTGCTGGAAAACGTCTACGTTCTTCGATACAAAGACAGCTGAGTAAAACTGAACGTACTCAGACAGATCTCTCTTTACTTATTCTGATCATCACTAAACAGACTCACAATATTTTTTTAGCGCAACGCAGTCTGACTTTCAATAAACCCTACAAAAGAATGGCCCTGACTAACAATAACCTCACTCGAACTACTGCAATACAGCGAGCGCCAATACTGCCAGCTAAATAAAAGATTCTAACTACTGAAGGCACTAACTACTGATAGGCATAGTTATCAAATGAAAGATTTTGATAGACAAAAAACAATGTATTTAGCTTAATAGCGTTCAAAAGTCATTATATACATAATTTTGTGACATCCAATCAAACAAATTTCCTTTTCTGACGGACACACTTCCAGATCGTCCGCTCAAAACTCTGGCATCTCTCTCTCCACATCCACCACTGCTGGCAGCTCACCTCCAACTGCACAACGCTATGCGCTGTTCACATCCAACTGCCCAACAATATACAAGCGAATATTCCAACAATGAGTCCAACCAGCCACAGACTGCACACAGCACAGTCAGTGATTTTTATACAGAGCGCTACGTGTCGTTACCAACATAAAAACCTAAACAACCTACTTACAAACTGAAACAATTTTCTTTATATTCTCTTTCTATCACAAACAAAACACTTTGTAAAAAAGACGTATTCATCAAATCCTGCTTCGATTAATTTCTACACCTCACTGTTCTGGTTGTTTCCTGGCCTCCAGTGTAGCCTTCTCGCTTATCATGTGTATACATTTTCCCAGAAGCTCCTCTTACACGTTTTACACATCTCGCCTTGAACGAATTTTTTCATTTCTGCTGTTTTGAGCTCACAAGTAAGTGGTTGGTCATATACTTTTTCTGACCAGTCAATCAGTTCCAAAAGTGAAGCTGGATTTACGTCTATCATCGTCTTCATTCCTCATTTCAGTTATCTTCTTGAGACCTGCTTTTCTTTCTTCTTGGTCTTCCGAGCACAGAAATATCTGAAGCACCATTTCACTAAATGTGAACCCTGATGAATGTAGGATTCTTGGTCAAACAATATCTGCTACTGCTTCTTTCATGATTTGAGGAGCTTCAGTTGATCAGGAATGTGATGGGATCTTTCCATCCAAGGGACTTTCGGTTTGATTGTAAACCAGCAGCGACAGTAAACGCCATCAATGCATTCCACAATCACTTGTAACGCCTTCAAGTTGTCACCATTAGGGCAATGTTTTAAACCCATAGGCGACATATCCTACTTGCAGCTGTTAGCTTCCGAGACTGGCTTGCAGGACCAATTTCTAATAATGTCAGATCAGTTGCAAGCGGACTTGTCTTAACAGCCTGAGTTGTCCGCAACCATAAGCCTGATCTGTAGACGACTTTGACAATATTGTCACTCAGTAAAACCAAATGCTCTGGAAAGGATATTCTGACGAATGAGAGACTGATTTCAAGTTCTGTTGCACAATCAAGCATTTTGCCAATGTTACCACTACACTTGTTCTTAGACAAAGTTTCCCCATCCAACTGTTTGATCAAGTGGCATAAAGGTAGCTCATTAATATGAAGAGCACAAACCAACTAAATGAGTTTACGATTCAGCTTTGTCTCAACCCAATGCGTGATCCCTCCCTCCCAATCAGTGTTAAAATCCGTCAAGTCATCACCAGTACCTGAAAACTTTCATTAGTGCTGAAATTCTTTAGAAGATCCACAAGTGGTTACGAATAACTTCAGCGAGTTTCCTTTTCGTTAAATCTTTTTCTGGAGTAAAATGTCAAAGATATCTTCCTCCTTGCTCACTGCGTACAATGTAATGTTCTTCTTTCACCGTACTTGGAAACTGAAGACTTGAGTTAGCTGCTTGTTGAATCTTGGCGTTCATTAAAGAAGATATATTCAATGTTGCATATCCTGCATCGAGTATTACATTTTTCGTCATGTGATTTCATGCTTTTTCTTGGGTCCACTTTACTTTATTGTGATCAACAGCAAGTTTCCTGTCTCCTTCAATAAGTAATCCAGGATCCAAATATGGAGCTGTTGCAATAGTAGCTGTAGCATGTAGACCAACACCATGCCATACTACTGCACAATACAACAACGTGCAATTATGATGTATTTACTGACATGCACTTGAAGAAAAGGAAGTAAAAGGAACATCAGAATCATGACATGGTGTCTGCAAAGGATCTTCACAATCTTCCTCTTTAATATCAGTTGTCCCTCCATTTTCTTTGGAGAAAAGAATTTCATTTGGTTCTAATGTTAACCCTTCCTTAATTTTCTGTTTATATTCAGAAATTCTTCTTAATTCATCTTCTTGCCTCTTCCGATTTTTAATTTGTCTTCTGTGCTCAAGTACATCTGGTAATCCAATTTTATGCCCACCAATAGATCCTACCTTCTCTCTTTAACCTTTAATAAACACTAGTTCTTTAATAAACACTAGTTCTGAGAAGGAGATGTACACTTCATGTTTACTGACAACACCACCTGGACGTGGACCCTCAAATTCTGAATACAGCATGATCTCACACTTGCAGTTGAGGATATGAAAAAGCTTGTCTACCGTTACTATGAAAACTTCTTTCATTTTCCTCTGCTAAGTGATATGTTTTTGGCCTTTTCCAAGTTTTCTACTGTCTTCTTCAGGACTGTGGCTTTAATTCACACAAAAGCCGTTTGCTAGAACCCATTTTTCAAGTAGTTTTGATAAATATCCTTCGAAAGGGTGGTTTCTGGATAATTTCTGATATTCTCTCCATACTGGTCTCTTAGCAGACACCCATATCTTATAATCTCACGCATAGTTCGGAAGGCAGCATTTCACGACCAGTTCCAATGAAGTTACTGATTTGAGTCATAGTTACCAGTTTCGTCTTCGTTTTACGACCCATTCTTCTGAAATTTCAGATTTTGCAAGTGGAAGAAACGACAGACAAGAAAATGTCACTACCTGCATGACATTAACAGAAAGACACGACACTACGAACGAGTGTTACGAGTTAAAAACTTTTACAAGTGTCATAAAAAGAGTTTGTACGTTTTAAAGATATTCTTATCCTTAGAGCAGAAGTACAGACAGAATTAATAATAAGAAGGCATTTCTTAAAAGAAGAAAGTTTGCTGAGAATTTTACGTGAAACGTAGAAAAATCGCAAAATGGAAGTAGCTTTTTACCTTTTTGTCGTAAATATAGCTGGGAACTGCTAGCCAAAACACCACTTTATGCTGTCTCATTTTTTAAAAAAGAAGTCAAAATATTTGACATGCCCTACTGAGAGGGTAAGTGATTATCTTCCAGTGATGATTCCCGTAGAACTTGGCAGTATGAGGCCGTTTCCCACAAGAGGTCGCACACCCTCTGGCCGCGGTGTCTGCACTGTTACTGTAGGAGAGGGTGTCATCAGGCCCTAGTATCCTCTCCGAGGTGGTCTGTCATACATGTTCTATCGGGGACAGGCCTGAACATCATGTTAGTCACCACCCCAACACAAACGGCTGCGTTTGGAGCGAAGCCGTGGCTGGAAAGCATGGACGGTATCAGCTATCAAGTGCGGTTCTGCAGTGCAGTGCATCAGATGCATCGACCGCAGCTAACGTTGCTACTTCTGGCTCACAGGGTACCGGGTTCGATTCGCAGAACACTGCCATACTCGCCGATGTTTGATTTGTGGGGCGCTCAACTGCGCGGTCCCACGGTGGGTTCTTTGGTTTGCTCCGGAAGGAGATGGAGTAGAGCTACGACGTGTAAGATATTAGTTCACTTTATTACAATATAAATGTGAAGATTTGCATCACGTAGACAGTTCTTAGAGACACGTGCCATGTCTGGACACCATTGTCATGTTTTTAAAGGGCACCACGAAACTGTGGCATGAGAAGTAACGCGGGAGGGCGGACGTTATCCGTCACGTGCTGTTGCGTCACCAGTGTTCCCCCAGTTACTACCAGCCACACCTGATGGCTCTGCATGGCGGAATAACACCGCTGCGCCTCTCCAAAACACTGGAAGAGCTCTTCCCAGGACACTGACATACTCATCGATGTTTGGTTTGTGGGGCGCTCAACTACGCGGTCATCATCGCCCGTACAAAGTCCCAATTTTTACACGGTACAGCGTAGCCACCGGCACGAATGATGATTATGAAATGATAAGGACAACACAAATACCCGGTCCCTGGGCAGAGCAAATCCCCAACCGGGCCAGGAGTCGAACCCGGGACTCTGTGAGCCAGAGGCAGCAATGCCAACACCGACTCAAAGGAAGGCCTCGGCGCTTGTTGGTGACGTCACGTCAGCTAGGCACGGCGAACGCCAGGTCTGTTGCAGGCAGAAACGCCTGGGCGTGCTTATCACTGTAAATATCTTATTTTTGGACAAAATGTTTGGTATTGTTTTGGAATCTGCAGTTTTAGTTAGATGAAAGATTTTCTTACTATCGTAAAGCTACAAATGAAGATCATAGTTCTGTATTACTGAATCCTGTCGAAACAAACGTAGATCGATATGAGAAGATGCTTTGCCCCATTGCAAGCTTCGGAAATTTTACATTCAAGTAACTATATTTACTTCATCCATTTTGTTATCGAAACTTATCCCAACCCCCTTACAATTAACTCGTTTTTTATTTATTTATTTATTTATTTATTTCGTTTGACATCGTCACTGGAAATGTGAACTAATTTACATGTGTAAATGTCCAACTGTTGCCAGTCATTAGATTACAGTCGTTTTCAACGAAAGGAATTCTAAACAGGAAACAAAATAGCTTCATAGATCGAAAATACTGCTGAGCTTAAACTTTTTTAAAAATGCACATTAGAAAAGATAAAGATGCCCCTCTTGCAACTGAAATGAGAAACTTTATAAGATAAAAAAATTTTATTTGATAAAACAAGTATCTCTCTTTTGCCTCTTCTTCTGTCCCCCACCCCCTCCCCCAACGTGTACAATCGCAAGATATTTCATTAACATTCAGCGTTCCTGACCCCATAGTCAACCAAAATACCGAAAGAAGAGCACCAATATGTTCGCAGTTTCTTGTAAGAGCAGCCCAGTACAAACGTAACTTCCTCAGATTTACAAATAGGGTAAATAAGCACGAATTCTGTTGCTGCTGGACCATGAAGTTGTTTTTGTATGTCAAGCCTTAAAACAGGTGGAAATTTACGTTTAGGAGTACACTATTTGTTAAGAAGTGTAAATAATTGCACAATTAATTGTTGCAGAAATCTCTCAGAACAATGTGTGTTGGTCAACTACCGCCAATAGTTTCACATTTTCCTGCATCAGAGAGGGAGACACCACCATTATGAGTATGCCTGCAACAGACCCGGCGTTCGCCGTGCCTAGCTGACGTGACGTCATGAACAAGCGCCGAGGCCTTCCTTTGAGTCGGTGTTGGCAATGCTAGCTGCAGATGATGCATCTGATACACTGCACTGCAGAACTGCAGTTGATAGCTGATATCGTCCATGCTTTCCAGCCACGGCTTCGCTCCAAACGCAGCCGTTTGTGTTGTGGTGGTAACGGTAATCTAAGCATGGAACTACGATAATATTGGAAGCTGAAGAAATTAAATAAAATTTGTGTCGCGACCCGTGTCTTCTTGTTTACTAAGCAGAAATGCTGATCATTACACCACCACAAGACTACGGTCGACATTCCTACAAGAACTACCGGAGTCGAATGCCCTCTCAAATGTCAGTTAATATCTACAGTTTATTTCCCCCTTTAATTGTCACTATTAAATGTCTCAGGGAAAATTTAATTATAAGATCTATACGATCACATGTAGTACAGGACTTTCACACTACGTCCAACGCTGGGATGCAATTTCAATGACGGAGAGCCCTGGTAACAGTGACAATGTAAGAGGGAAATAAGCTGGAGATGAACTGAAGTTTGTTAGGGAGGTCATTCGACTTGGATAGTTTGTGCAGCGCAGTGGACCGTAGTGGTGCGGTGGTGTAATGGTCAGCATTTTCGCATTAGTAAGCAAGAAGACCTGTGATTGAGTCCCGGCCGCGGGACAAGTTTCAATTCATTTCTTCGGCTTCCAACATTATCGTAAAGACGTGACTGAAATGTCTCAGGGAAAATGTAATTATAAGCATGGAATGTTAATTCCTTAGTATGGCTGCTGCAAGTCTTTGACTCATGGTATGTGATGACACGGTGTGTTGCAGGGAGACCATTACTTGCCGGATGGCAGGCGCAGATGTATAGCTGTTTATGAGGTGTTTGGAGCAAAAAACAGCGATCCTCCCTCGTGGTGGTCAAAACTGGTAGACAGGAACCTAAACGAAGAGTACGGCTGCCCTCAAGTTCCCATGCAGTCAAAGCTCATGCTGTCCTCACATTCCAGTGCCCCAAAACTGTATGTTGCTCAATTCGACCAGCCGGACAAATGAAGACACAAGATGAGACCGCTTTCGAAAGCAGTCAGATGTTGACAACACCGCCCACACGAGTGTGCGGCGTCTCCGTCTCCTTCAGACTGGTCATTTAACATCTGACGCTCTTCAAGCCCCTTGATCATCCTACCAGTCCTGGTAACAACACAAAACACGAACAGCGCTAATTCACGCCGGTAGTCATTCTACCAAGCCACAAAAAATTGCAATTCTAATCATCTGAAATACCTGCCTTTGTTGTGTACATGTACGAAGTTACTTGATAACCGACCATGTCTTTCGGATCTGTTACTTTTTTGTTAGGCAGTGTATTTAAGTAGCATAATTATAATGTAGATGCGGCCTCATTTCTTATTGTAGAACTACCACCACTGCTAATATCGTGTTATAATTTCAGTAAAGAAGCCAACAAAATGGGATGTAAACCAATGACGAGAGGCATCATATTGAAAAGTTTCCCAACCATATCATAGCTGTACACAACGTGAGCATTTTTGTAGGTATGGGAAGTGTGTCCTGAAATTCTGGAAGACTTTGTTTGCTGCACCCAGTACATTTATTTGTTTATTTATCCATGCATCTATTTTACCTGGCAAAATTAAAGCCTTGAGGCCCTCAGTCAGACTTCCTCAGTGTATAAACATTACAATCTGTATAGTATGTGAGCTATACATACAACAATAATAATAATGACAGCATGTAATAATGAATGCATATAATTTGAGAAAAGTCACTCTTACTAACATTTAATCAAACAACTTCCTTATTAGGTTCTTATCGAACGTGGATAATGATACTACACGAATGTGTGGCAACAGCACAGAAGGAATCCATGTGGAGAAAAGGTTGACCAGTCAGAGGAAGAGCGAGAAATGACAGGGTAATATTAGCAGATGAGATGGAGAGATAAAAAACAGAAACAGAAATGGATGAGAAAGGCATAGATAGTTTACAACGTTACAGGGACATTGGTTCCACCTACGCCGATCCTCAAAAGAAAAGCTTGGTATCCTTTTGAATGCCGAGTGGTTTTCGGCAAGGCGCAGGCCACAGCGTAACTTGTTCCAAAGATTTATAGCTGCAACGGATAACGTAACGAAAAAGACTTAGTTTTATGCAAGGTACAGCCCAGATGCTGGAAGTATCCCATCTGGTACAGCTGCTATGGCAAGTATCTGATATGTGAGGTGAGGTGTTACCGACCCAGTGACTAAGAAACTGACGAGTATACTGAGCTTGTGAACATCACATCCAACTTAATTGAGTACAGGAAGGACTGATGTGATCAAACAACCAGATGTTGCAGACATATCTTACGCAAGTATTCACAGCTAGCTAGCGTCGTCTGCAGTTTTGCAGTTTTTACTACAACATTTGCGCCATGCAAAACTACATCACAATAATGAAAATTTGGCGGGACCAAAGAATGTTCTAGTTTTTGTCTAATTTGAGGTGGGTGAATATTTCTAAATTTTTGCGTTTCATGTAGAAAGGAAAGATCTTTCCTGCACGATGAAACAGCTTTTTTTCCTTCGCAATTTAGATACTCTTCTAAGATTATCGCAGGGTCTTTTACTGTTTTGTGATATGTATATTTGGATACAATTAAGAGGTATCTCCCCAAAATGTCAGCTGATCAACTTTCAGTTTGGTATAAGGATTGTTCTGCCATGTGAAAGTGCACTCGCTGGCCCTTGTTGGGTTCTTTGATTTGCTCCAGAAGGAGATGGAGTGGAGCTTATAACGTGTAAGATGTGAAGATTTGCATAACTTTGTGTAATCCATTTCCAAACGAAAGTCCTGAGCATTTAAAACTGTCTCTGAGTAATAAAATATCACTTCATACTGACAAATTTACAAGACTCTTCACTTGAAGGCTAATGGACATAATGTTCCGCATAGGGCATTTAACACACTGGTGGCCTATCTAAGACGTTGCTGTCGCCTTGATCACTGACCCCAAATTGGGCCGAGCTGCAGTAGACGAGCCGTTGCGGTGGGGTGGAGAATCTGGAGCAGGTGTGGCCATGCCTTGCTTTGGCACACCGCTCTTCGGACGACGCATCAAGGATGATCAGTGACATCTTAGTTGTAGGTTTAAAACATGGATTTTGTGCCCATTATAATACTGATCACAAATTGTCATTCATACCTACGACAGCCACAGCAGGGTTCTTTGGATTGGCAGTCAGGTACAACTGGAGACCATCAGCGAATAAGTGGTAGTCACAAGAGTGATGCACAGATGAAATGTCATTGACATAAAGCGAGAAAAGCGAGATGGACTCACGAGTGAAACCCCGGAGGACAGCTGAGAGCACACGGCTCCGTGATGACTTCTCCTGTCCACAGGTGACACGTTGATATTCGGTTTTGAAGTCGCTATCGGATGACAATACTGCAATGTTTGAGAAAATCGCCTGTTTCAATTTAATAAGCAAAAATGAAAGACATAATATCTTTGCACATAAAGTAGATAGGTCTGAAAGAAACAGAAAAAAAATGTTTGGTAAATAACACACATTTACTGCATGATGGATTTAAAACGATGCGTATACGTGAAGGCACAAAGTACCACAATAGTACAGTCTGTCACTAGCAAAAACTGGTAAAGTGAAACCTTCCTTTTCAGCCTTAACGCCAACTTCAGTTAAAGCTCTTATAAAATATTAACACTTGCTTGATCATTGTACTGTAATTCTTAAAAGCAATCTAATTTAGTTCTCCAAACACATTGAAAAAGACCAGTAGTTTTCGAAACTCTATGCTAAACTGCATATGGCACATAAATAAATATTCGGAGTTTTGTGTTCTTCCATTTGTCTAAAAGTTCGTCCCTTGGATGGTTTACGAAATACTACTGGTGCAATTACGTGGGACAACCACTGTAAACCATTTCTCTCCTGTCGCTTTCATTTCTCCTGACAATCCATCGTGTTAACAGGCCAGTCCCCTGCCCCTTCCTTCCTCCACAGCCCACAGATGTGTAGTTAAGAGCCTTTCCCGTCCACCTGTCCTATAACACCAGCGTCTCATTTATACTCAAGCGGCATAGAAACTGGTATTGGCATGCGTATTCAAATAACAGGCAGAACGCGGCGCTGCGGTCGGCAGCGTTTACATAAGACAAGTGTCTGGCGCAGTTGTTGGATCGGTTACTGCTGCTACAATGGCAGGTCATCAAATAGATTTAAATGAGTTTGAACGTGGTGTTGTAGTCGGCGCACGAGCGATGGGACACAGCATCTCCGAGGTAGCGATGAAGTGGGGGATGTTCCGTACGACAATTTCACGAGTGTACAGTGAACATCAGGAATCCTGTAAAACATCAAATCTCCGACATCGCTGCGGCCGGAAAGAGATCCTGCAAGAACGGGACCAACAACGGCTGAAGAAAATCGTTCAACATGACAGAAAGGCAACGATTCCACAAACTGCTGCAAATTTCAATGCTGGGCCATCAACAAGTGTCAGCGTGCGAACCATTCTACGAAACGTCATCGATATGGGCTTTCGTAGCCGAAGGCCCGCTCATGTGGACTGTTCATGACTGGAAACATGTTGCTTGGTCGGACGAGTCTCGTTTCAAATTGTATCGAGCGAATCGACGTGTAGGGATATGGAGACAACCTCATGAACCCAGAATGAGATTTTCACTCTGCAGCGGAGTGTGCGCTGATATGAAACTTCCTGGCAGATTAAAAGTGTGTGCCGGGCCGAGACTCGAACTCGGGACCTTTGCCTTTAACGGGCAAGTGCTCTACCAACTGAGCTACCCAAGCACGACTCACGCCCCGTCCTCACAGCTTTAGTTCTGCAAGTACCTCGTCTCCTACCTTCCAAACTTTACAGAAGCTCTCCTGCGAACCTTGCAGAACTAGCACTCCTGAAAGAAAGGATATTGCGGAGACATGGCTTAGCCACAGCCTTGGGGATGTTTCCAGAATGAGATTTTCACTCTGCAGCGGAGGTAGAGCACTTGCCCGCGAAAGGCAAAGGTCCCGAGTTCGCGTCTCGGCTCGGCACACAGTTTTAATCTGCCAGGAAGTTTCATATCAGCGCACACTACGCTGCAGAGTGAAAATTTCATTCTGGAAACATCGCCAAGGCTGTGGCTAAGCCATGTCTCCGCAATATCCTTTCTTTCAGGAGTGGTAGTTCTGCAAGGTTCGCAGGAGAGCTTCTGTAAAGTTTGGAAGGTAGGAGACGAGGTACTGGCAGAAATAAAGCTGTGAGGACGGGGCGTGAGCCGTGCTTGGGTAGCTCAGTTGGTAGAGCACTTGCCCGCGAAAGGCGAAGGTCCCGAGTTCGAGTCTCGGCCCGGCACACAGTTTTAATCTGCCAGGAAGTTTCAACCTCATGAATCCATGACCCTGCTTGTCAGCAGGGAACTGTTCAGGCCGGTGGAGGCTCTGTTATGGTGTGGGACGTGTGCAGTTGGAGTGATATGGGACCTCTCTTACGTCTGGATACGACTCCGACAGGTGACATGGACGTTAGCATCCTGTCTGACCACCTGCGTCCATTCATGTCCATTGTGCATTCCGACGAACGTGGGCATTTATAGCAGAACAATGCGACACCCTACACGCCCAGAACTGCTGCAGAGTGGCTTCAGTAAAACTCTTCTGAGTTTAAACACTTCCGCTGGCCACCAGACTCCCAAGACATTAACATTATTTGGAATATCTACGATGCCTGGCAACGTGCTGTCCGGAAGAGATCTCCACCCCCTCGTACTCTTACGGATTTATGGATAACCTTGCATGATTCATGGAGTCAGTTCCCTACAGCACTACTTTAGACATTAGTCGAGTCCCTGCCTCGTCGTGTTGCGGCACTTCCGCGTGCTCGCGGGGGCCCTACACGATATTAGGCAGGTGTACCAGTTTCTTTGGCTCTTCAGTGAATCAATGCTTGCAGTGTGCTACTATATAAACGATTTTCACGACTGTTTTTGTCACGAGAGGTATGATTTTACGTTAGCTAGCAAATGTTGGAATCTGAAGGGTTTCTATACTTTTACTGATAATGCCGTGTTTAGAATTACACGATAATGTGGTGCTATTCCCGTGTTTTCTTCTTGTGCAGTGCTGTTGTCATTGCTGGCGAGCTGTGAGGCGCAGTGCCCATCCATCTGCACCCGAGAATTCCGCCCACTTACGGCTCGCTGCAAGGGAGGCGTCACCAAGAAATTCAACAACCCCTGTCTCATGGAAGTGCACAACTGTCAGCAGAAAGACGGTACTTATTTCTGGTCTCCATAGGTCTCCATTGGGTAAAAACGCTCTTAAAATACAAAGCTGTACCTATCTGATTAACTATGAACCAGTCATCGCCCCTCCCCAAATTTTTTAAAGAATCGAACATACATGTATAAAACAGCTTCAGGCGCCTGACTACTTACGTTTAAAATTTGTTGGAAGACACTAAGTACACTCATTATGAAACACTTGATGAGTATAGTCGGAATAATTTTCGCTTCGTTTTAACTAAAGCTAGTTTTTCACGCAACACAGTGTTCATGACCTGATATCTCCTGAACTGTGTGTCGTACAATGATCTAATTTTGCATGTACACTCAGTGGTGTATGCGGATACCATCTGCAAATGTGTTGCGAACAGTTTGTAGAAAAGAAACAATAAATTAAAACGCCTTGATTGACGCTGAGCATTTAAATATCTTGGAAGTAGGATCAATGAGGACTTCATATGTCATCAGGAGATGAAAATCTGAAACAACATTAAGGTCTGAGGAAAAGACTTGACAAGTAAATTTCCTTTACTTTACGTCTATGGTCACAAACTTTTTGTCATCAGACCATCGGTTTCGGAGCATAATGACCATCTTCAGATCTGCAGCAAAATAGGGAAAAACATAAATACACTAGCAGATTGTCTACACCCTAAAACAATAAAATAGACCATAATGATAAGTACTACTGACATACATAAACATTCTTGCGCTTTATGTTTGAAGAGGCATACTTATTTTATAAAATCATGTCCTAATGTACTGCAGCCAGTGTGGCATCGTCAAATGTTAATCGCACCAGCGTCGTCAAATATATATAAGTAACAGCATATGCAAGAGTCGTCTTGTCAGCAGCACTATTGTTCAAAACAAACTGCCGTACAGTAGCCACAAAATGTTTGTGTTGTTAAGTCCACCAGATGTCGCTACTGTGGGTATACACATAGTCTTCAATGACTAATTGCACAACATAAAATAAAAGGGGGGGGATACAATCGGTAAAGTCTGTAATGGGCTTGTAAGATGCATTACAGTAATAAAAAGCGATGAAATATAACACGGCAAAAGACAATGTTAAAAAGAAGAAGAGATAAGAGACAGTAATTGGCACATGCTCAAGAGCCAATATTATAGATAATGACATAAACAGTAAACAGCTTTCATAATACACAGAATAATATAAAACACTATCAAACAAATAGCTACAAAAATGGTTCAAATGGCTCTAAGCACTATGGGACTTAACATCTGAGGTCATCAGCCCCTAGACTTAGAACTACTTAAACCTAACTAATCTAAGGACATCACACATAACCATGCCCGGGGCAGGATTCGAACCTGCGACCGTAGCAGCAGCGCGATTCCGCACTAAAGCGCCTAGAACCACTCGCCTACAGCGGCCGGCTCAAATAGCTACAGAAGCAATGAAAGAAAACGTACTTCCGCACATAATCAGCGCCCTGTGTTAGCGCTAACGCCAGAATTACGCATAGGAAAGAAGTGGTTGGAGGAACGTGACCCCAGAGGACCCCTCGTACCCTGCGGCAAGCCGTTGCAAGAAAAGAATGATAAAACTCCGTACCAGTGCATGAGCAAGATTATCTAGTTAATGCATTAATCTATAATATTGGCACTTGATCATATGTCAATCTATGCATCTTTCAACACGATCGAGCACGCACCTGTTCATAATGTACGGCCTGTAATGGACTGGCCTGCACAGAGTCCTTACCTGGATCCTATAGAACACCTTCGGGATGTTTTGGAACACCGACTTCGTGCCAGGCGTCACCGACCGACACCGATACCTCTTCTCAGTGCAGCACTCCGTGAAGAATGGGCTGCCATTCCCCAATAAATGTTCCAGCTCTTGATTGAATGTATGGGTGCTATAGTGGAAGCTGTTATCAAGGCTATTCCAGCATTACCGATGGAGGGTTCCGCGAACTTGTAAGTCATTTTGAGCCAGGTGTTCGGATACTTTTGATCACATAGTATATACACCTTGACGGCAATTAACGATCATTCAGTGCAGATGCACTCTTAGTCTGACCTTTTCCGGGAATCAAAGTGTGACTGCGACCCATGAGGGTAATGGACAGGAGACGCTACGTATGTACAGTGTGACAAGTTGGAAAATTGGGTTGGACGTGAAGCTTGCTCAGATAGCCGAAGAATTGAAGTCGACCACTCGCGTAAGGCTGAAACCCGTGCTAGAGTCAAATTTTGTCACCTCTGAATTTACTTCAGTGCTTGACAGCAGCTAATGTTTGAATTTCAGTTTCATCATCAAAGTCCTGTGAACGTTTTTAACCTGCTGCGTGAAACGCACGTCGAATTTAAGTTCTGGATAATGAAGATTTATTTGAAGTGAAAGATGTGCTGTTTGCAAGCATATTATATATACATCATAACGCAGAAATGCGTGGGGACATAGCACATGGGTATGAGAGCTCCAACAGTTCCGAAAAGCCGTGTGCATCAACTGAAGAAACTACAAATCAAATTGAAGATACACCTTCACCCCCAAAAATATCACTCCCAAATGTGCTATGAAATATTGATGACCGGGTGTTTCACAAAATTTGCGGGAGTTATTATAATAATGGTTACAATGCTTGTTGTTATTGTTATTGTTGGGGTTGTTGTGATCTTCAGACCAAAGATTGGTTTGACGCTGCTCTCTAGGTTAGAGGCAGATCGACTCTCTTCATTTCTCAGTCACCACTACAACCTACATTCTTTTGAACCTGTCTACAGCACTCATGCCTAAATCTCTGTCTACAATTGCAATCTCACACACGTTCCTGCCTTACCAGAGGGACTATTTCTTGATGTGTGCTATTAACCGATCCCTACTTCTAGTCAAATTTCATTTTTCCGCAATTCTATTCAGTTCTCATTAGTTATTAGATCCACTCATCTCATCCTCAGCACTCTTCTGTAGAGTCACAATTCAAAAGATTCTCTTCTCCTCTCAACTGCTTACCGTGCACTTTTTACTTCTGTATAAAGCTACTCTCCAGATAAAAACTCCCAGCATATACTTTCTAACACTATATTAGTTTTTAACAAATTCCTCTTTTTCAGAAATGCTTTGCTGGCTATTTCCAGTATGCATTTTATATCCTATCTTCTCCTGAGGTGGAAGGGAGCTACCTGTGCAGCGACGTGTTCTCACGTTCAAATGGCTCTGAGCACTATGCGACTTAACTTCTGAGGTCATCAGTCCCCTAGAACTTAGAACTACTTGAACCTAACTGACCTAAGGACATCACACACATCCATGTCCGAGGCAGGATTTGAGCCTGCGACCGTAGCGGTCACGCGGTTCCATACTGGAGCGCCTAGAACCGCACGGCCACACCGGCCGGCCTGTTCCCATGTTTTCTTGGCTAAACTGACATTCTTTGCAAGTTGTGCGGCCTTCCGAGCGAGTGAATTAAGCAATTCCGAAATTTTACAAACGCAGTGGGAATGTGGAGCGCAGTGCACAGTTATAAGATACTAAAAATCCGTTATATTTCCATTCGTTCCAGAAGAAGAGAACTTAATGTTGAAATTCGTAAAACAAATCGTTCTAATGATTGCATTTGCAATACTTAACTTGTTTTTCACTTTTTATTCTAGGTTGCGTGGTGATATGATCCTGTCAGCACAGCTGATTGTGAATCCCTTGGAAAGGAGACTTCACTCTGCATGCTGTTATAATTTATTTTGCGTTGACATGTTTGTGTCTGAGATAAAATTAGGCAAAGAATTAGATATTTCTGTCTCTTAATGTATTACTGATTTATCCAAAATTTGATTATATGTTTCCAAAACTACCCATCGCATATTTCTCTTTTAGTAGTCTACTACGCTGTGTGTTTCACGTATAGACGATCGTATGCATTCTTGTACCAATGATTATGTTTTGGAATAAATAATTACCAATTTATTCCTGTTTCCTTGTCACCGAAAAGTTCATGTTTAAGGATTCTATTACTGTCTTGCTACTGTGTGCACAGCGCAATAGGCATTTAACTTCATGAACCCTTACATCTTCTCTGCCTTCGGCAGACACAGTAGTCGATGAGAGTCGCTAATGTTATCAGCAAACACACACTTTTATAGGTCTTTGTATGCCTTACAGGTCAGAAGGTAAGTGACGGCCTGAAAATACTGAGAGAACTGGCTGCATGTCTTATTATGTGTGATGTGACTGCTATTTCTCTTTAGGCGTCACGTTTATAGGTACAAAGTGTTCAGTTAACAGACTGAGCCACGTATGCTCATTGCATGTTACTTGGCTATAAGGGATGTTAAATCCACATTCTTGAAATTAGATCATTAGCTTGTAGAAATGAAGTTGAATAATCAAATTCACTTAAATACACACTTATACCCACTATTCTTTCCATTGTGCAAAGCAAGTAGTAACCGCCTTTAATATGTTCCTTTCCACTTTTTGAAATAGAGTCAACTTGCGTTAGGTATCATTTCTTGGATATAAACTTTACGTGAAAATCGTGGATCTAAACTTTACGTGAAAAATGTGTCATCATGTATCGGTACGATCCCTCGGGTGTCAAAGTTGGCAACAGAATTGCAACATTTGCATCAAATGCTAACATCAGTCGTGTGGGATTCGGCGAACCCGATGGAGCGTGCGCACTGAGCCACACGCCACGTAGCTCCGAACCACGAGCTCCCTCTGCCGCTGCGATCTAGAATGGCCGGCAGTAGCGGCACGGCCCATTCACACTGGGAGCCTTTTCATTATGTGACACTACAGAGGTGCTGCCTCGTTGCGTCTCCAGACTGTCATTCATGCATTAGTTTAGCCTCATCCTTGTTTCTATTGTGTCCTGTGGGTGAAGGATGTGGCACTGATAATCGCAAAACCACGTCATACACTTAAGTCAATTTTACATGATGAATTCTCTTTGGATTGGAGTTAGTTTAAGTTTCTCTTACGGTGTCCTGCATTGAATTGGACAAAATCTTATTGAAATGTCAGTAACAATGTCCCTTTCGATTTCCCCCAAGACTAAACAACATGACATTCTGATAGCCCACATGAGTAGCTACATATCTTATTCTGTAGCTGTCATCTGCAGTCCCAATTACTTCAGTGCTGGCATGATACACACCTCCTACTCATTAATCCCTTGTTTTTTCGTCTCTGACACATCCTTAATATCAAAGACATTGCGTCCTGGTCGATAAGATACGAATAAATATTTAATCACTTTCAGTGGTTTGTAAAAATTGTTTTCTCTCACTTGTCATTGATGCTCGATGTGTAGATCACGGTAGGAGACATGAAACTATATATTTCAGGAACATATGATTGGAAAAAAATAGACTGAATAGAATACCTAGTCATTTTGTATAAAATTTGTGGATTGCATTGTACTTGACGTAATCTGTGGCTACAATTCAAAATAACACCCAGTCCAGTGACTACTGGGGTTAACTATAACGAGCACAATCTTGGTAAACGTAGGTATTTTCCATTGGAAAATTAACTAATCTACGAACATTGCATATGCAGTCACCAAACTGCTCAATTCTAGAGCAGACGATATCTACAGTTTCTCTAACTTTATGATTAAAAAAAGTAATTACAGTTAGCTGGTCTCTGTATTCCGTCACACATCAGATGTGAAAACCAGACACAGTTCCCTATCAACTATCGTGTTGCCGAGGTATAAGAAAGGAGACAGAAACTCAGTTGAAAGAAAAGAGCCTACTGTAATAGTGCCAGTAATTTCAAAAACTATCGGAGCCATCTTTAAATAAAAGCTGGCAAGGATATTGAAATGAGCTGCCTGCCATTAAGACAATTCAATGTATCATATTTTCGATCTTGTTATGTTTTCAAAATAACCCATGCCATACTACATTTCATCACGACGTACAAGGCCTTTGATACTTTATCACAGAGTATTTTAATAACTATGCTTGACCACCATAGATTAAATGCCTGTGTACTATCCCCCACAAGACTTATACTCTGACATGTGTAAGTGGGCTGTTTAGGTTTTTATGTTGGTAACGCCACGTAGCGCTCTGTATGAAAATCACTGACAGTGCTGTGTGCAGTCTGTGGCTGGTTGGACTCATTGTTGAAATATTCGCTGGTGTAGTGTTGGGCAATAGGATGCGAACAGCACGTAGCGTTGGGCAGTTGGAGGTGAGCCGCCAGCAGTGGTGGATGTGGAGAGAGAGACGCCAGAGTCTTGAGAGATCACTCGCTATAAGAGGACGATCTGGACATGTGTCCGCCAGAAAAAGGAAATTTGTAAAGATGGATGTCTCATATATATATATATATATATATATATATATATGTGCCCACGACATTACCACGTGAACATTCGACTTGCTTCGCCGTTTTCGAGATGCTCGTTCGCAGGCTCTGCGTAATAATGTGCCTATCAGTAGTTAGTGCCTTCAGTAGTTAGAATCTTTTATTTAGCTGGCAGTATTGACGCTCGCTGTATTGCAGTAGTTAGAGTAACGAAGATTTTTGTGAGGTAAGTGATTCATGAAAGGTATAGGTTATTGTTAGTCAGGGCCATTGTTTTTTTAGGGATTATTGAAAGTCAGATTGCGTTGCGCTAAAAAAATATTGATTGTCAGTTTAGTGATTTTCAGAATAAGTAAAGAGAGAAATATGTGAGTACGTTCAGTTTTGCTCAACTGTTTGAGCATCAAATAATGTAAGAGGTTTACCAGCACAGTCATTCATAATTTTTCTAATGGGAGGTTTCAAATGATCTGACAGATTATTGAGTTATTTAAAGCGGTAAGCATTCAGATGACACTTACATCTCTCACAGATATGAATGCTATGGTTCAAATAATTTACCTCATAATGAGGGAGGTACCCTAATAGTTCAACGATTAACAGCTAAACGGTAAAACTGCACGTACTGTATACAGGGTGAAAAGTATTTAAACCGACAAACTCTGGGAGGTTGTAGGGGACATCAAAACAAATATTTTTCCCTAATGTCATTTTTTCCTATTAGGAGTATTTCTCTGGCGGCTAATTAATTAAACCAACAAACACTTTTCC
Source organism: Schistocerca serialis cubense (assembly GCF_023864345.2). Classification (NCBI taxonomy): domain Eukaryota; kingdom Metazoa; phylum Arthropoda; class Insecta; order Orthoptera; family Acrididae; genus Schistocerca; species Schistocerca serialis. Next base: position 525,588,154 of record NC_064644.1, read on the forward strand.
ATTTTTTTATGACCAAGAGACAACACATTACCACAACCAAGTTTCAGTTACAGTAGATTTTCAAAAATGCCGAACCATCGGTCCAGGAATCGACGCACACGACGACTGAAATGTGCCGGCGCCCCGTCATGTTGCAACCACACGCGTTGTCTTGTAGGGAGCGGGACGCCTTCCAGCAATTCTGGCGAGGAAATTGTAATATTCCCTGCCATTTAATGGCGTAGGTAGCAGATACGGCCCAATTAAACAATCCCCAACAACACCGATCCACACATTAATGAACAACCGCACGTGATGAGCGCTAGTAACTGTGACGTGTGGGTTATCCTCACTCCAAACATGCGAATTGTGCATGTTGAAGACTCCATCACGCCCGGACGTTGTTTCATCGGTAAACAACACAGAGGATGGAAATGTAGGTTGCATTTCACACTGTTCCAGGTACCACTGCGAAAACTGTGCTCTGGGATGATAAGTAACTGGTTCCATGTTGTGGACACGCTGTAACTGAAATGGGCGTAACAATTGCTCTCGAAGTACTGTTCGTACATTCGTCTGATTCGTCCCCATGTTACGTGCAATTGCACGAGTGCCGATTGAAGGATCCCGCTCCACATGCTGCAAGACAGCTTCCTCAAATTGCAGCGTTCTTACCGTGCGATGGCGTCCCTGTCCAGGTAACCTGCTAAATGACCCGGTCTCACGCAGACGTTGGTACACTGCAGCAAAGGTCGTATGATGCGGGATACGGTGATTAGGATATTGTTGTTGATAAACCCGCTGTGCAGCTCGTCCGTTGCGGTGCGCTACGTAGTACGCACCAACCATATCAGTGTTCTCGCTCCAGGTGTATCGCTCCATTAGTAAACAGAGATAACGCACTATTACTGGTGGACAGTAGTTGCCTACAACAGAAGATCGTAATACGGCCTCCACCGGTTTAAATACTCCTCATAGGAAAAAATGACATTAGGGAAAAATATGTTTTTATGTCCCCTACAACCTCCCAGAGTTTGTCGGTTTCACTACTTTTCGCCCTGTATATCCTCCCTTCACGTCATGGAATGTTGAAATTGGCGTGCCAGGTCTTGCGAAAAAGTCATTGAGATTGTTGTATATTCATCTCAACGATAAGCTAGAGTGCGTGATCAGAAGTATAAGGGCACACTTACACTGATAAGCCAAAACATTACGACCACTGCCCACCGCGCCGTTGAATGCCGCTTGGTGGCGTTGCGGGCAAGTGACGCGGTAGCAAGCGGAGCAGACACAGATGGGGTATCACCCAAGCGAAGATGGTGCGAATGCGGCAATCCATTCAGATAATCGAGTTTTGACAAAGGGCACACTATTATTACTCAGAGCCTGCGAACAGGCGTCTCGAAAACGGCGAAGCAAGTCGAATGTTCACGTGATACTGTCGTGAGCATCTACAGAAAGAGGTAAAAGGATATTGAAACTACGATTAGGCACTTAATGGTTGGATGCCCACGGCTCTTCACAGAAAGTGGGGTTCAGTTGCTTGTCTGCTTTGCGAAGTAGGATAGGTGGTGATCTGCGGCATCTCTGCTGAACGAGCACATCGCTGGTGCACACACAAGTGTTTCATTGTTCAACAGGGAGCTCCATCGCAGACCGCCCCTACGTGTCCACATGTTGACCCAGCGACATAGTGATTCACGACTGTTGCGGGCACCGTCGATCAAGGGAAACGGGTCGGCTCTTCGGGTGAATCAGAATTTTGCTACACTAGGTCGGTGGTCGCCTCCACAAACGCCGTCACCGACCTAAAGGGCGGTTCGAAACGTACAGCGCGTCACGGACACAGACTGGTGGAAGCAGTATTGTGCTATGGAAGGCATTCTCCTGCGCTTGCACGGGACCTGTGGTAGCAATGGCAGACACGCTGACAGCTGCGAATCACCTGCATTACTTCATGCTTGATATCTTTCAGCAGTACAATTATCCGTGTCTCGGCGTCTGACCATAAAACAGTGGTTTGAGCAGCATTATTGTGAACTCACGTTGATGTCTCAGAGTCCAAATTCTAAATTTGCCTGACGTAAATCCTAGCAAACCCATATGGGTCGGCATCCGGAGCCATCGTCGCATACGCAAATCAGCGGCCCGTTATTTACGCGAATTACATGACCTGTGCATAGACTTCTAATGCCACATACCTCCACAAACCTACCAACAAACTAACGGATCAGTGATACGCAGAATCAGCGATGTATTTCGTTCTAAGGACGGACAAACTTGGTCCCAAGAAATAAGTAGAATTCTCAGCAACATATGTAGTAGTTCACTGAAACAGGGCAGTTTTCCAGTAGACTGAAATGCGCTGTTGTTAAACCATTGCATAAAAAAGGGGATAGGTCTGATGCTAACAACTACCGCCCAATCTCACTTCTGACAGTTTTATCCAAAATTCTTGAAAAAGTAATGTATTCAATAGGAGTATCACATTTGTAAACATGAAGTACTAACAAAATGTCAATTTGGCTTACAGAAAGGCTTTTCAACACAAAATACTATATATGCTTTCACTTCTCAAATATTAAATGCATTGAATATCTGATCACCCTTTGGGATATTTTGTGATCTCTCAAAAGCTTTTGATTGTGTCAATCATGAAATTCTTCTAGATAAGCTTAAGTATGATGGTATGAGTGGAACAGCGCACAAACGGTTTAATTCGTATATAACTGGAAGAATGCAGAAGGTTGAAATTAATAGTACAGAGTCTGCAAAAATCAGCAAAGTCCTCTAACTGGGGAGGTATCAAGAATGGTGTTCAACATGCTTCAGTCTTGGGTCCCTTATTGTTCTTAATATATATTAATGACTTGCCGCTCTATATTCATGAAGGTGCAAAGCTAGTTCTTTTTTCTGATGATACAAGTATAGTTATCACACCTAACGAACATGAATCACCTGAGGGAATTGCAAATAATATCTTTCAGAAAATCATTATGTGGTTCTCTGCAAATGGACTCTCACTAAATTTTGAGAAAGCAGTTTATACAATTCTGTACAGTAAATGGCATAACATCATTGATAAATATAGTCTATGAAGTCTGCTGCTAAGGCAGAATATTTGAAATTTATGGGTGTATGCATTTATGAGAAATTGAATTGGAAGAAACACATCGCTGATCTGCTGAAACGGTTAGGTTCATCTACTTATGCTGTTAGGGTTATTGCAAATTTCGGCTATAAATATATCAGTAAACTCCTTTCATATGGCATATTTTGGGGCGTCATTAAGAGAGAAAGTATTCATTGCACAAAAGCGTGTAATCAGAATAATGGCTGGAGCCCATCAAATATCACATTGCACACATTTATTTTAAGGAACTCAGAATATTCACAGCACCTTCGCGATACGTATATTCACTTATGAGTTTTGTTATTCCTCCAGCCGGAGGTTCGAGTCCTCCCTCGGGCATGGATATGTATGTTTGTCCTTAGTGTTAGTTTAAGTAGTGTGTTCGTCTAGGGACCGATGACCTCAGCAGTTTGGTCCCTTAGGAATTCACACACATTTGAACATTTGAGTTTTGTTACTAATAACCCATCCCATTTCAAAAATAACAGCGAGGTGCATAGCTACAACATCAGAAGAAAGGATGATCTTTATTATTCTGGATTAAATCTCACTTTGGCACAGAAATGGTTGGAGTATACTGCCACAAAAATCTTTGGTCATTTGCCAAATAGCATTAAAAGTCTGACAGCCAACCAACATTTAGAAACACATGAAAAGAATTTATGAATGACAACTCCTACTCAATAGACGAGTTTTTAGGTATGAAGTAGTAACTGTAAAAACCAATTATTTTGTGTAAAGAAAACTTACATTAAAGTCACACGTTTCACATCATTACGAAATGTATTTATGATCTATGGAACAAGTATTAATGTATGTATGTACGAACAAGCTATTATGCAGGTGGTCATAATGTTTTGCTTCATCAGTGTATATCATGCGCAGTCGACCACCAGATGTCACAAGAGACGCATCCGCCAGTATAAAAGGAGTTGGGGACTACAGTGACGTCAGCTGAGAAGCAGTAGCAACAGAAATAATGTCCACTAACAGAAGTCCGGGTACTTTTGGTCACATTGTATGTACGGAACACCTAAACAAAAAAGGTGTGTAATAAGTTAATGATGATAGCATACCTCAGGAGACAATGATGTCCTGATTTATTAGTCGGTTGGATGAACTATGAACCATTCGAGGGTTGGATTCCCTCTCTTCTTCACCGAAGAGTTTCACTGCCTGGGCTACTCTCAGGGTGCGCCTTCGACGTGGAAGATCCTTGCCGTGTCGTCTGTTTGCCGCCGCCGCCGCTTGGTCGCCGCCTTCCGGTCCTTGCCGCCGCCGCCGCCGCCGCCGCCTGCCGGGGCTCGTCGCCCGTCGCCCCCGCCTGGTCGCCGCCTGCCGGTCCTTGCCGCCGCCGCCGCCGCCGCCGCCGCCGCCGCTGCCTGCCGGGGCTCGTCGCCTGTCGCCCCCGCCTGGTCGCCGCCTGCCGGGGCTCGCCGCCCCCGCCTGGTCGCCGCCTGCCGGTGCCCGCCGCCGCCGCCTGCCGGTGCTCGCAGCCGCCGCCGCCGGTGCCCGCCGCCTGCCGGTGCTCGCCGCCGCCGCCGCCGCCGCCGCCGCCGCCGGTGCCCGCCGCCGCCGCCGCCGCCGCCGCCGCCGCCATCCGGTGCCGCCTGGTCGCCACCATCGCCGCCATCGCCGCCGTCCTGACCCTGGTCTACGGCCGTCTTCGTCTTCATCCGTCTTCGTCTTTGTCTGTCCCCGGTTTCTGTCCTCTCCTCTTCGTTCTGTTCGTTCTTGTTTCTCTCTCCCGTCATGTCCGCCCCCACCACCACTGTCACTACTACCACCACCGCCATTGTCTATACCTCCCCTTCCGCCGCCTCCACCACTATAACTTGGTGTGCCCAGTCCCACCTCCCTCCTTCCATTCCACCTCTCCTCACTGTCCCTTCACCCTCTATCTTTGTCGCCCCCTCTCCCGCTTCTTCCTCCCGCTCCTCTCGTTCTGATCCCTTCCCCCCACTCCCCCAGCCTGTCACTGCAGCTGCAGCTCGGGTGGTGGCCCGTCGGGCCACTGCCCACGCCCAGCTCTCCCCGTCACCTTCGCCATCACCGCCGCCTCTGCCGCCGTCATCGTCATCGTCGCCTTCACCGTCACCGTCACCATCTCCGGCGCCGACTCCGGCCCCGGGACCTGCCCCTCCCCGCCACATTCCCGTTGTTCCCATCCCCCACACCTCCTCCACCGCCGTCAAGCGCCCCGGTGGCACCCCTGCTTCCTCTGCTTCCAAAAAGGCTGCACCTCGTCCTCCTTCCCCCACCCTTGATGCCATGGAAGTCTCCCCGCCTGTCCCTGCCCCCTCATCCTCCTCCTCTCTCCCTTCCTCCTACCGCTACCTCCTCTCCCGTCCTGATCCCTCTCTCCTTGAAGCCCGGAACCTCACCCTCTTCCTTCGCCAGCATTGTCCTGGTGCCCCCATCTCCCTCCTCACTCCTCGCCGAGATTCTGTTCTCATCTCCTCCCCCAGCCCAACCCTCCATACTGACATCCTCTCCCGTCTCCCCATCACCCGTTTTGGTCCCAACGCCTCCCTTACCCCTGCTCCTTCTCCATCTCCTACCCGCCAACCCCAACCCCCGCGTCGCCCGCCGACCCTCACCGCCGTGATCACGCGGCTCAGTCCGTCGATCACGGAGGAGGAGGTGTTGGCGGAGCTCCAGGCCCATCCCACGCTGGAGGTGCGGGCGGTCCGCCGCATTTTCAACTCGGCCGGCCCCACCCGCCTTATGCGGGTTTTCTCTGAGGACGCCCCCTCCATTGACCGTCTCCTGAAGGAGGGTGCCCTCCTCTTCCACCAGCGGTACAAGGTCGACCCTTCCCGTTCCCCTCCTCAATCCCTGCGCTGCCAGAGGTGTCTGCGCTATAATGCGCACCCCACAGCTGAGTGCCGCGAGGCCCCCACCTGCCCGCATTGTCGGCAGGCGCACTTCCTCCGGCAGTGCCCTAACCTCCAATCCCCTCCCTCCTGTAATACCTGCAATCTCCCTCATCCCACCTACTCCCAAAAGTGTAAAGCCCAACCCCCTCCAACCACTCCTGAACTCACCGTACCTGTCCGTCCTCTGGACGCCCCCACCCCTCCTGGCAATTCCCTTCGTCCCCCACCCACCGCTGAGGACATCATCAGGTTCCTCACCATCGTCCTCCAGAATGTTCATCCCTTTCAGCGCCCTCACACCCTCCAGCAGATCTCCCTTGCTGCCCGTTCCATCTTCCAACTCAAGATGTACGCCACCTACTCCAACAACCAGGCCCATTTCACCTTCTCCCGTCTTGACACCCTCGTTTAAATCCCAGTCATGGCGCGACAGCAACGTATCCTTTTCAACAACATACGCTCCCTTCCCGCCAACAAAAACCTGTTCCTGCACACCCTTGCCACCCACCGCGTGGATGCCTTCCTCCTCAATGAAACCTTCCTGCAACCCCACCACACAGTCCACACTTCGCCCTACCTCCTCCACCGCTCCGATAATCCCCTCCCGATTGCGCGTGGCGGAGTTGCCATTGGTCACCACCGCCAGATCCCCATTCGGCTCCAACCTCTCCTTCCCGACCCCACCGAACACCTGATCCTTAGTCTCTTCTTCCCCGGCCTTACCGTTACCTGCGCCACCATCTATGTCCGCCCCAACGCTCCTATTCCCTTCGACTTCCTCTCCCACGTCGATCGTACCTTTTCCTCCTACGTGATCGCCGCCGACCTCAACATCCATAGTCGTTCCACTGCCCAGTTACGGCGATGGCATCGGTTCCTCTCCACCCTTCAAGGTGACCTCGTCCCCATCCCCCGGCATACCCGTCCTGAATCCAACTCCACTCCTGATGTTATCCTCTCCTCCCCCAACCTCCTTGGCCGCATCACGGTGGATGTCCTGGAGCCTATTGGTAGCGACCATCTCCCTGTCCTCCTCACCGTTTCAGACGGTCGTCGCCCTCGCCCCGACCCTCGTACTGACCCTCCCCCTAAGTATGTCCACGACTATTCCCGAGCCGACTGGAATGCCTACCGGGATACCCTTTCCACCCAGGTCGATAGCCACCCTCTCACCTACCACCACCCTGACGATGTCACCCATGCCGCCTCCTTTCTCCAGCGGACCTTGTCTGAGGCCGTGGAGGCCCACGTTCCTACTGTCGCCATCCACCCCCACCGTCCTACCTTACCCCCACAGGCCGTTCTCCTCCTCCGTGAATCCCGTCGTCTCTACCGTGCCTTCCTCCGCACGCGTGACCCGGACACACTACGACGCCACCGGCAACTCCAGCGACACGTTCGTAATTTGCTCGCGGCCAAGAAACGCCGGGACTGGCGACAGACATGCACCCGTTTAAATGCAACCCTACCAATCAACTCGTCCAAGTTCTGGTCGGCCTTCCCTCGCCTTACCGGAACTAAACCCTCCCCCTACTATCCTCTTCTCCATGATGATCACCCTTTCCCTGACTCCCTTAGTAAGGCCAATCACTTTGCCTCCTACCTCTCCGATGTATTTTCCGTCCCCGATGATCCCCAGTTCGATTACTCCCTCTTCCCAGATACCCCCGATCGAACTGACACCTCTTCCCCTCCCCTCGCTCCTGGCTTCCAGTACTTGGACAACATTACACACACGGAACTCAATGCCCCTATCACTACACAGGATCTCATTGCTACACTCCGCACAAAACGCAACACCGCTCCTGGTCACGATCGTGCCACCTACCGTCACCTTCGTGAAGCTCCTGTCTCTTTCCTCTCCACCCTGGCCAGGCTCTACAATGTAGTCCTGTCCACCGGTTACTACCCCGACCTGTGGAAAACCTCCCGTATCCTCATGTTCCTTAAACCTGGCAAACCGCCGTCCGCCGTCTCCTCCTACCGTCCCATCAGCCTTACCTCGGTCTTCAGCAAGGTCCTAGAATCTATCCTCACCCGCCGCATCCACCAGCATCTCCGCCAGCACCGCCTCCTTCCCGTCACCCAGTGTGGCTTTCGGCCATCCTTCTCTTCCGACGATCTTCTCCTTCACCTCACTCATCTCCTTTCCGAACAGCTTAATTCCCGTCGCTCCGCCATCTTCCTCTCACTTGACCTCGAACGCGCTTATGACCGCGTCTGGCATTCCGGTCTCCTCTTCAAGCTCCAAACCTTTGCCCTTCCCATTAACTACGTCCGTCTGATCGGTTCCTTTCTCTCCCGCCGTCCTTCCTATGTCACCATCCATAACACCGATTCCTACACCTTTTTCCCCTCCGCCGGTGTGCCCCAAGGCTCCGTCCTCTCCCCCCTTCTGTACCTTTTGTACACGGCGGACATGCCGCCGCCGTCGCCCCCCGTCCACCTTCTCCAGTTTGCCGATGACACCGCCTTCCTCGCCCTTGCCCCCACCCTGCAACGCTCCCAACGCCTTCTCCAATCCCATCTTGACCGGTTCACCGCTTGGTGCAACCAGTGGTTGCTCAAGGTCAATCCCTCCAAAACCCAGGCGATCATTGTAGGCAAAACCACCCCTTCCTTCCGCCTCCTTGATTTCTATCTCACCGTCTATGGCCGTCCTATCGCCCTCACTCCCACCCTTAAGTACCTTGGCGTCACCCTCGACCGTCGCCTCTCCTGGACTCCCCATCTCCAGACAATCCAAGCCAAGGCACGTTCCCGACTCCGTCTCCTCAAGCTCCTTTCCGGCCGCACGTGGGGTCTGGACCCCTCCACAATCCTCCACACCTATAAATCCATCATCCGCCCTATCCTTTGTTACGCCCATCCAGCCTGGATCTCCGCCCCCCCTACCTTCTATAAATCCCTCCAAATCCTTGAACGCCATGCTCTCCGCCTTGCCTATCGCATCCGTCTCCCCTCCCCCACACGGATCCTGTATGATCTCATCCCCTTCCCCCACCTCCTCCTTTTCCTTGAAAGGATACGTATCCTGTACACCTCACGTAAACTTGATCCTCCTCACCCGCTCGTTTCCTCGCTCCTCTCCCACCCCCGCCCGCTGCAGCGCCTGTATTCGCACGTCCCACCCGGTCTCCATCTCTCCACCCTCCATACCCTCTCCCAAGGTGGCTTCCGCCAGCTCCCTCTCCCTGATGATGTCCTCGTCCCCTCCATCTACCCCTCCTATCAACTTTGACCCTGCCCCACCCCCCACTTCCCGTGTCCTTTCCTTTCGGCACCCTCCCTCCCTTCTCTTCTCTTCCCTTCTTTTTCCATCTCCCTGTCCCCTCCCTTCCCCCTCTTCCCCCGGGCTTCCTCTCCCCCTTCCTCCCTCCCCCCTATCTCCCCTGCCCGTGGCATCTCTGCTCTTCCCTCTCGCTCTCCCACTCCCCTTCCTCCTCCTTCTCTCTTGGCAGGTCCCCGGACTCGCACACGTATAGTGAACATTCGCGCGCCGGAGATCGTCGCCTTTTGTGCTTCGTGTGTGTGACGTCATATAGTGTTTTTGGTGTCCGCCATCCCACTCCTACGTTCACTTGTGCCGTCGGACTCACCAGTGTTTTGTGCGCCGTGCCGACGTGTTTTCCGTGTTGTTATCGTCACATGTGAACGACTCCGTGTTTTTGTTATGTCTCTGTGACCTCTCTCTTTTGCCCGTCACTTTGTTCATTGTCATTCACCATGTTTTATACTCTTGTAAAACGCTATGGCTGAAGAGCGGCGTAGTGTGCCGCTGCCAGCCTACCTGAATTGTACAGGTTTTAAAATAACAATAAAGTAAAAAAAAAAAAAAAAAAAAAGAACTATGAACTAATGTAAGACTCCTGGGAAACTCTACTGGCGCTAATAATATTTTCTTCTTTCAGAAGAATATTGTAAGATGCATTTTTGAATAATAGAGCACAATTTCTTGTATAAAAAGACTTCAATGAATGCAAAATATTTGCTTTTCCCAACTTGTACGTATTCCTTGTTTCTGCCAACGTCCAAAAGGAGTGCCTATTTGTACTAAACTTGGGCCAGCGTCCATATTTACGAAACTAGAAATAGAAACTTGATGAATATATCCTAGACAAGACTACACATAATCAAAAATATATCTGCGAACATTGTGGTAACTTGATCGGTAATCTTTTTCGAAAGTGTAAAGCAACTACCAGTCATACAATGATACAGCAATCAGGGATGAAAAGGAATTTGTTCTATTATTATGAGGAGTCTGTGTGTAAGACTGTAAAAGAGCTAACAATTGAAACATAATGTAAGTGAAATGTTGTGTAAGGTCAGTGGATTAATATTAAATGTAAATTTGCGTGCGTTACTTAATTACGTAAGTTGCGTGCGTTACTTAATTACGTAAGACAGCGATCAGCTTTTACGAAAATAATTTTTACAGTGACGACGTCTCATACAACAGCAATGCTGTTTCACTGTGGTTTCACTTGTCTTTGATTTAAGAAATTCTACAGAGGCTTGGGATGCTGTAAAAATTTCAGCTGTAATAAAAATTCCAAACTGAAAAATATGAAACGAACAGTAGCCGAGAAAAGGTTGGCTGTGAAATGAACGTGCGAACCGTGGACGTTGTAAGTTCGCCGACGTCATCGAATACCTATTCGCACTAAAATGTGGTACATAAGTGAAATAAAATAGTCGAGACGAAGCAGGAAACATGAAAAAATAATACACAATGAAAATAACACGCCCACATGTCTGTATTTAATTTCTGCAATTAATTTGTTTCCGTCAGCAAATCACAAAGCCTCTAAAAACATCTGTAAACCATTTCTTCGACTGATACATCAGTCATCAAAGTGCTGCTGGCGTCGTATCGCTCCTGGTAACGTCAGCCTTTGCATTCTGAAACAGAACATAATGCTGAAATTAAATACATTTCCATATTAATGTAATGGACATAATGCGTTTGTTTAGGCTTGTAGAATATTCAATTTAAAATATCAAGCTTGCTGTGAAGTACATTTGTCAAAAAACTGATTCGTTAAGTACTAGAAGAACAAATCTTGTGCTGCAAAAATTGACGTTAAGTCGTAATCATCATTCTCAGCATCATTATTTGACTGAGCGTTAGGATTTCTCTATTCACGAGTTCAAAGTCTAGAATTTTTAAAAGTACATACGACTGTATGAGTTTTCTTCGGCCCATTATGAATGCTGCACAAAGCAGAACGAAAGTTGGACCGCGTCTAATTACCATGAGACCTTCCAAATATCGTCTCCTCCAGTTTCTTCGCAATGAATGGATCTACTGAACTTCCTCCAAAACTAGTGACTATCAGAGAACTCAAATTTCAGCAGTAGATTAAATATATCCAGATTAAAAACAAATTTTAACAGATAAACCATTTTAAGTTACACATTATTTCTACTGTAATATCAGTTTTGTAACTCAGTCTATCCATTCATGGCTGGCAAACGACACAGACTTGGTAATAATAAAGGTAAAAAATGGCATAAGAAGCTGTTTGCAAAGTTTGATGGTAAGTTTCCTCGCAGCTTTGTATGGCTCATAAGTAGCAGGTAATCATTTTCAGTTTTCCATAAACAGTTTTTTGCTAAATTACTCTTAGAGAGGAAAGTATACAGCGTAAATATCCAAAGCATACATGGTGCCCCAAAAGGAATGGTCAACATTAAGTATATGACAGGAACGAGAATTCGGAGCAAAAATGTCCAATAAACATGGGCTCTGAAATGCACATCTTACGAGCTACCAGCAATTCTTCACCTTTGATACTCTGAAAAATCTCTTCTACTGCTAGCTGTTTGCTTTCCATATTTTGGGAGGAGGCAGTATGGATCAAAATAAGGAAAAACTGTCTAGTATATATGGACTCTAAAATGTATACCTTTATAGTTAGGAGAACTTGTTCAGTGGAAGAGATGTGTTTCACAATCGCGAAGATGAACAAGCGCCGGTAGTTCATAAGGTAT